>NC_060188.1:6801506-6882571 GCF_021184085.1 Oncorhynchus gorbuscha
TTACAGCTGAATTCTGATAGACGATTGAAAATAATAGCTATTCCTGGGTATAGTTCGGAATACTTTTTATAGACTACATTAAAATAATGTAGGTTAAGAAATACATACATTATTAATGTTTAAAATGAATGAAAGGTGCCCTATTTGAGCTCTTTGCAATTTAAAAAATCTAGCCTATAGACTGTGTTATTTCTACACAGTAGGCCTATGTCTGTTAAATTTCCACCTGGTTGAGGAAAGTACATATCCCTTTCGTAAGCCTATACCCTAGCAGAGGACTTTCCCGCAACTGAGAAAACATCTGCCTAAATTCTCCATATGAGTGCAATTTACCAAACTACATTCCCATCAAAACGTATAAGCCTTTGATCTCGCGACCACCGGAGGGGGCCAACCAAGTCCTGTGAACAACCAACAGTATTATACACATGTGGTTGCTGAAAAACCCCGCAAGATGTCGCCATGGTCTTGACTTGCACCTTTTGTTGCTTGGGCCCAGAAGGATTGCTATTTTGTTCTGAGTTTGTCCACCCTCATTAACGTTAAACCGGACGCGCATGACCTGCATTTTCCAGATGTGCAGTACATGTACACGGCCACTAGATAGAGCCCAAGTATCAAAAATACGTTATACCTTTTTCAGTTCTTGGCCTGGGCCTGTTCCTAGTTGGATGGATTTCGTCATCATTACCGTTATTCGCCCTCCCATCTCCTTCACCACCACTCACCACCCAAACTATACTATCTGTGGCCGTTAGGCCTACCATTCGTTTTTATAGAACCAAGCCTATCATTACAAAATGCGATTTAAATTATCTGCATATATATACAAACAAAATCGTATTATTTTGTTCATTTATTTTATGAGTTATTTACTTTTATAGGCCAATGTTTAGGGTTGAATGTGCAAATATAAAGTGTTCGGAAAATACGTATCAATACTAGCCTACATAAATAAAAGGCTTCGAAATAACAAGTAATTGGCATTTGTCGGCAGTTATTTCCCAAAGTTTCACGAAAGCTCCAATTATCCAGGTGTGGAAAAGCTGTGAGTCGCGCAGTGCACTTGAAGGTAACAGATGGCTGGAGCCTGTACTGCGGATCGTCTTTTCACTGAACTAACCTAAAGCAAAAGCTAAAACAGATTGAACGCGTATTAAGTCGTGTGGGAACGTAGGCCTAAATAATGCGATTTAAAAAATGTAATTACGTTTTGGTCAACCTTTTCCGATTATTGGACCCACAGGCTATTCCGATTGATAACCGATACCTACAATTTGCCACAAATAGCCTACATGTTGTTTTTTCCATTTTACACAACTTCTATCAATAAATGATGTCACGACAAATAAAAAATACCGCCTTTGAAACGGTTTCGATTTACAAATCTTTGGGCTTGGTAATTACGCCATTGATTGATTGATTGAATTTATTTGACAAGTTGTAAAATACATACATAAGCGCGCTCCAGCCAGTGACGCCTCCACATACAATTTAAGAAAATCATCAAGGATAACACAATTAAGCTTATTAGCTTATTTCCATTGTGGTCCAACGGTAATGATGACGAAATCCATTCCCGGTTGTATCAACCACAATCGTCCACACACATACACACATACACATAGCGAGGACATCCATTTTCTACCAACGCTGTCAGGGGGCGAGGGTGCACGTGGCTAATCATACAACGCAGCCGCAGCGTCAGTCACAGGCGTCCACAGATGTTGCTAAGAGAGCATCTCAGTGAGCTAGCAGAATGATTGGAGCGGAACATTGGTGATGTTTTCTCGCCAAGTTGATTTTGGATTCTATTTTATTCCTATATTTGGTTGTTGCAATGTCACCAACTCTAAGGCTGATTTTCATGTATGTACTGTTCCTCTGCTGGTTGTCTCCTGCGCGGCAGACCTATGCAACTGGAGTGGAAGGTGAGGGATTCTGCTTTTTTAGTAGCCAGAATTCCAAACTGGTAATTGACTTTGAGATTGCGTTTGCCGTTCTAAAAACTTTGTTGTCTAAATATTTATGGTTATTATCTGTTTATACCAATATCCTCATCGTTTTCAGGTAATTGTGTATTCTTATTGTTGCATATTATTGCAACAACAACAATAATATGCAATAGCACTACTTGCAGTTATCCTATAAATGGGTTTTGCCAAAACAATAAATGTTTTAACACTTGGATTCTCTGCGTTGTTTTCTGAGTGAGTCTGACCATTTGAACCATTCTCCTTGTTCATGGATTGCAGTGGTTTGGCGCGTGAGGCTGCGGCTAACTCGCGGACTGTGCAGCAGGTGCGGCTGCGTTGCACAGAGGGTTCGGTGGAGTGGGTCTACCCGGGCCAGGCGCTTCGGGTCGTCCTGGAACCCAACCTGTCCTCTGCGCGCCACACAACGGTCTGCATCAAACCGTTCCGCAGCTTCAACGGTGCCAGCGTCTACATCGAGCGGGCCGGGGAACTTGACCTGTTGATGACGGATGGAGGGCGTCCGGAGCAAGTGTTCTGTTTCCCGGCGGACGGACCTCAGAAGCCAGCCATCTTCCTCCTGGCGAACCCGCAGAGGGATATCAGCCAACGCGCAGTAGGCTTCAGATATGAGTTGCTGGGCGATCGGACCACTGCGCCCAACCTCGGCCAAAGTCTGTTGCAGGGTGAGTATTTGACAGTTGTGAAAAAATACCCAATTGTCATAGTTGAGTAAAAGTAAAGATTCCTTAATATACAATGACTTAAGTAAAGAGGAAGTCACCCAGTAAAATACTACTTGAGTAAAAGTCTAAAAGTATTTGGCTTTAAATGTACTTACATTTCAAAAGTAAATGTAATTGCAAAACTATACTTCAGCATGTAAAGTAAAAGTATAAATCATTAAAAAAAAAATGCTTATGTTAAGCAAACCAGACCGCACAAGCTTATTTATCGATAGCCAGGAGCACACTAACACGCAGACATAATCTACAAACGAAGCATTTGTGTTTAGTTAGTTTGCCAGATCAGAGGCAGTAGGGATGAACAGGGATGTTCTCTTGATAAGTGCGTCAATTGGACCATTTTACTGTCCTGCTAACCATTCAAAATGTAACGTATACTTTTGGGTGTCAGGGAAAATGTATGGAGTAAAAAGTACATTTTATTTAGGAATGTAGTGAAGTAAAAGTACAAGTTGTCAAAAATATAAAGTGAAGTACAGATACCACAAAAAACGACCTAAGTAGTAGGCTACGTTAAATTATTCGAATTTAAGAACTTTTGACCACTGAAATTTGGAGACGATACGAATTCTCTATTTGTATGACATGGTCATAAGATGTTAATTTGACACTTTTGTTGGAGTTGCAATCCCAATTGTAAATAGACATAATCATTTATTGATATAACAAAAATAATGTATGTTTTGTCAGTTGTATTGGTGTCAAAAAAGAACATTGCAGTGAAGAATGAAAGTGATCAACAAGTATCCTTAATGCAAATCATCACCTTCAGTTGTTTTGAAGTGTTTTTACTTTAGACTCATCTTCTTGACCATCATTTAACCATTTCCAAGAAAGTGCATGAATAATAAAACACTGATACATTCTAACTTAATCATAGAAGACAATAAACTCCTAGCATCACAGCACATGGCACAAGAGGTGGGCCCATTCACTGTGTGGGTGGAGGGTGTGCTGGGAGACTGAGGGACAGTTTGGGGCCCAAAGAAATCAGTCAATTATCCAATTAAAAACCAAATCTAATCTTGCCTGGTCTAGGAAGCAGCTGCTGACCGGTCTGTTGTTTTGTCTGGTGGTCTCATTTCCACCGGAGGGACAAAGCTAGGGAGCAGGGGCCAGGGTGGCGGAGGGCCAATGGCCCCCGGGTATCTCAATGGAGACAGCAAATACTTGTTGGATTCTACAGATGCCTCATCTCTGTGTGGGCCTGTCTCAATGGGGTGACGTCATTCTCCTGTCCTGGTGATGTCTGTCTGTCTGAGTCCTTCTCTCCCAATATTGACAGAGTGGAGGAGTTCAGTGGAGGATACCAGTGATTGGGGTCACCAGTCAGGTCATTCAATTAGACCGCTAAACAATAGAAGTCAAACATGGAGGTTGAGACTCATCAAGGCTTTTGATCTGTGTGGGCAGTGCTAGTATGGTGGAGGAGATGTGAATGGAGTAGAGACGCATGCCAGACATTCCTCCATCTGACCCCTTGCCTTGTTGTCTGGATGAACTGAGGAGGGATGGATGAACGGAGGGATGGAGCTGCTGGTATGTGTGTGTCAATGGAGTGGCAAGCTGTCTGTAATCCCCATCCATCAATCAGTTATCTCAAGCCCAGCCGTCACAGTAGGGTGATGGGTGTGGGCTGAAGTGTTGAAAGTGGACGATCACAGTAGGGTGTTAGTTGTGGTCTGAAGTGTTGAAAGTGGACCCTCACAGTAGGGTGTTAGTTGTGGTCTGAAGTGTTGAAAGTGGACCCTCACAGGTGGGTGTTAGTTGTGGTCTGAAGTGTTGAAAGTGGACCCTCACAGGTGGGTGTTAGTTGTGGTCTGAAGTGTTGAAAGTGGACCCTCAGTGGGTAGGGTGTTAGTTGTGGTCTGAAGTGTTGAAAGTGGACCATCACAGTAGGGTGTTAGTTGTGGTCTGAAGTGTTGAAAGTGGACCCTCACAGGTGGGTGTTAGTTGTGGTCTGAAGTGTTGAAAGTGGACCCTCACAGTAGGGTGTTAGTTGTGGTCTGAAGTGTTGAAAGTGGACCCTCACAGGTGGGTGTTAGTTGTGGTCTGAAGTGTTGAAAGTGGACCCTCACAGTAGGGTGTTAGTTGTGGTCTGAAGTGTTGAAAGTGGACCCTCACAGTAGGGTGTTAGTTGTGGTCTGAAGTGTTGGAAGTGGACCCTCACAGTAGGGTGTTAGTTGTGGTGTGAAGTGTTGAAGTGGACCCTCACAGTAGGGTGATAGTTGTGGTCTGAAGTGTTGAAGTGGACCCTCACAGGTGGGTGTTAGTTGTGTGGTCTGAAGTGTTGGAAGTGGACCCTCACAGTAGGGTGTTAGTTGTGGTCTGAAGTGTTGGAAGTGGACCCTCACAGTAGGGTGATAGTGTCCAGTAAGATGATCACTATAAGAAGTGTAGATGATGATGGTTAAGTGAGAGAAAGAGAGAAATGGGTGGTGATGCAGAGTATGGAGTGGGCAGAGTGAGAGAGAGAGAGAGTGGATAAGAGAGAGAGAGTTGTGAGAAGACAAGTGAAGTGAAAGGATGTGCATTTTTGCTCCACAGGGTGATGTGTGTCCCTTTCCTCTGCATAGACCAACACTATAAACTTCTCTCTCTCCTCCCACAGCTAGCTGCCGTCCCTGCAATGACACAGAGCTCCTCCTGGCCATCTGCAGCAGTGACTTTGGTATGTATCAATAAAACATAAATAATTCATTATTGTTCTTATTTACAAATCTAGATCCTATATCAAACATTTATAAAAACGGTAAACAACTATAGCTTTTGACTCGTTGTGTCCTATCTCCTTAGTTCTCCATAGATTCATGTAGCCCAATCTGTCCCCTCATCAGCTGGGTATCACCACTCATTTATTCTACAAAGGCCTGGGGTGGAGTGAAAGTGGAGTGACAGAGTGGGAGTGAGTGAGTGAGTGAGTGGTGTGGGTGTTGGAAAGGAGATTTTGTGTCTGTGTGGATGTGTTGGGGGGGTGGTAGTGGGCTAATCTGTTCCCAGCGAACAGCTTCTGTAGCTGGGCAGAGTGGGCCTGACAGATGTGAGGGCTGAGGCTGCACAATGGGAGACCCATTGGCCAAAGGCTGCAACAGAGCAGAAGCAATAGTACCATTGAGTCTACTTCATTTATAGGCTGACTCCCGTGCCCTGATCTCACAAGTCGCCATCATCGACTTTTGATGAGAGAAAATAGCTGGCTAATGAAAGTGTAAATGGCCACAGAGAGTGAAAGGAGGGAATGGAGGGATTTCTGTGGAGTCTGAGTGGGGGATGTGGAGACTGAGAGGAGGTTAGGAGAGTGAGTGGGGGATGTGGAGACTGAGAGGAGGGAGAGTGAGTGGGGGATGTGGAGACTGAGAGGAGGGGAGTGGGGGGAGAGTGAGTGGGGGATGTGGAGACTGAGAGGAGGGAGAGTGAGTGGGGGATGTGGAGACTGAGAGGAGGGAGAGTGAGTGGGGGATGTGGAGACTGGAGACTGAGGAGGGGAGTGAGTGGGGGATGTGGAGACTGAGAGGAGGGAGAGTGAGTGGGGGATGTGGAGACTGAGAGGAGGGAGAGTTGGGGGATGTGGAGACTGAGAGGAGGGAGAGTGAGTGGGGGATGTGGAGACTGAGAGGAGGGAGAGTGAGTGGGGGATGTGGAGACTGAGAGGAGGGAGAAGTGAGTGGGGATGTGGAGACTGAGAGGAGGGAGGGGAGTGAGTGAGAGGGGGATGTGGAGACTGAGAGGAGGAGAGTGAGTGGGGGATGTGGAGACTGAGAGGAGGGGGGATGGGGGATGGAGACTGAGAGGAGGGAGAGTGAGTGGGGGATGTGGAGACTGAGACTGAGAGAGAGGGGAGAGTGAGTGGGGGGTGGAGACTGAGATGGAGAGTGAGTGGGGGATGGAGACTGAGAGGAGGGAGAGTGAGTGGGGGGGTGAGTGGGGGATGTGGAGACTGAGAGGAGGGAGAGTGAGTGGGGGATGTGGAGACTGAGAGTGAGTGGGGAGGAGGGGAGTGAGTGGGGGATGTGGAGACTGAGAGGAGGGAGAGTGTGGGGGATGTGGAGACTGAGAGGAGGGAGAGTGAGTGGGGGATGTGGAGACTGAGAGGAGGGAGAGTGAGTGGGGGATGTGGAGACTGAGAGGAGGGAGAGTGAGTGGGGATGTGGAGACTGAGAGGAGGGAGAGTGAGTGGGGGATGTGGAGACTGAGAGGAGGGAGAGTGAGTGGGGGATGTGGAGACTGAGAGGAGGGAGAGTGAGTGGGGGATGTGGAGACTGAGAGGAGGGAGAGTGAGTGGGGGATGTGGAGACTGAGGAGAGAGGGAGTGGGGGATGTGGAGACTGAGAGGGGGATGAGTGGGGACTGGAGAGAGGAGGGAGAGTGAGTGGGGGATGTGGAGACTGAGAGGAGGGAGAGTGAGTGGGGGATGTGGAGACTGAGAGGAGGGGAGGAGTGGGGGAGAGTGAGAGGAGGAGTGGGGGATGTGGAGACTGAGAGGAGAGGAGAGTGAGGGAGGGGATGGGGGTGGAGACTGAGAGGAGGGAGAGTGAGTGGGGGATGTGGAGACTGAGAGGAGGGAGAGTGAGTGGGGGATGTGGAGACTGAGAGGGGATGTGGAGACTGAGAGGAGGGAGAGTGAGTGGGGGATGTGGAGACTGAGAGGAGGGAGAGTGAGTGGGGGATGGGATGTGGGGGGAGACTGAGAGGAGGGAGTGGGGAGTGAGTGGGGGATGTGGAGACTGAGAGGAGTGGGGGAGAGACTGAGTGGGGGATGTGGAGACTGAGAGGGAGGGAGGGAGATGTGGAGACTGGGGGATGTGGAGACTGAGAGGAGGGAGAGTGAGTGGGGGATGTGGAGACTGAGAGGAGGGAGAGTGAGTGGGGATGTGGAGACTGAGAGGAGTGGGGGAGAGACTGAGTGGGGGATGTGGAGACTGAGAGGAGGGAGAGTGAGTGGGGGATGTGGAGACTGAGAGGAGAGGAGAGTGAGTGGGGGATGTGGAGACTGATGAGTGGGGGATGTGGAGACTGAGAGGAGGGAGGGAGAGTGAGTGGGGGATGTGGAGACTGAGAGGAGGGAGAGTGAGTGGGGGATGTGGAGACTGAGAGGAGGGAGAGTGAGTGGGGGATGTGGAGACTGAGAGGAGGGAGAGGAGTGGGGGATGTGGAGACTGAGAGGAGGGAGAGAGTGGGGGATGTGGAGACTGAGAGGAGGGAGAGTGAGTGGGGGATGTGGAGACTGAGAGGAGGGAGAGTGAGTGGGGGATGTGGAGACTGAGAGTGGGGGATGGGAGAGTGAGTGAGGGGGATGTGGAGACTGAGAGGAGGGAGAGTGAGTGGGGGATGTGGAGACTGAGAGGAGGGAGAGTGAGTGGGGGATGTGGAGACTGAGAGGAGGGAGAGTGAGTGGGGGATGTGGAGACTGAGAGGAGGGAGAGTGAGTGGGGGATGTGGAGACTGAGAGGAGTGGGGGATGTGGAGACTGAGAGGAGGGAGAGTGAGTGGGGGATGTGGAGACTGAGAGGAGGGAGAGTGAGTGGGGGATGTGGAGACTGAGAGGAGGGAGAGTGAGTGGGGGATGTGGAGACTGAGAGGAGAGGAGGGAGAGTGAGTGGGGGATGTGGAGACTGAGAGGAGGGAGAGTGAGTGGGGGATGTGGAGGAGAGGAGACTGAGAGGAGGGGAGTGAGTGGGGGATGTGGAGTGAGTGGGGGATGTGGAGACTGAGAGGAGAGGAGGGAGAGTGGAGTGGGGGATGGGGGATGGAGACTGAGAGGAGGGAGAGTGAGTGGGGGATGTGGAGACTGAGAGGAGGAGGGAGAGTGAGTGGGGGATGTGGAGACTGAGAGGAGGGAGAGTGGAGACTGAGAGGGGGGATGTGGGGGAGACTGAGAGGAGGGAGAGTGGAGACTGAGAGGAGGGGAGAGTGGGGGATGTGGAGACTGAGAGGAGGGAGAGTGAGTGGGGGATGTGGAGACTGAGTGGGGGGAGAGGAGGAGAGTGAGTGGGGGATGTGGAGACTGAGAGGAGTGGGGGAGAGACTGAGTGGGGGATGTGGAGACTGAGGAGGAGGGAGTGGGGGATGTGAGTGAGGGGGATGTGGAGACTGAGGAGGGAGAGGAGAGTGAGTGGGGGATGTGAGACTGAGAGGAGGGAGAGTGAGTGGGGGATGTGGAGACTGAGAGGAGGGAGAGTGAGTGGGGGATGGAGACTGAGACTGGAGACTGGAGGGGAGAGTGAGTGGGGGATGTGGAGACTGAGAGGAGGGAGAGTGAGTGGGGGATGTGGAGACTGAGAGGAGGGAGAGTGAGTGGGGGATGTGGAGACTGAGAGGAGTGGGGGAGAGACTGAGAGGAGGGAGAGTGAGGGGGATGTGGAGACTGAGAGGAGGGAGAGTGAGTGGGGGATGTGGAGACTGAGAGGAGGGAGAGTGAGTGGGGGATGTGGAGACTGAGAGGAGGGAGAGTGAGTGGGGGATGTGGAGACTGAGAGGGGAGTGGGGGATGTGGAGACTGAGAGGAGGGAGAGTGTGGGGGAGACTGAGAGGAGGAGAGAGTGGGGGATGTGGAGACTGAGAGGGGGGATGAGTGGGGGATGTGGAGACTGAGAGGAGGGAGAGTGAGGGATGTGGAGACTGAGAGGAGGGAGAGTGAGTGGGGGATGTGGAGACTGAGGGAGGAGTGGGGGAGAGTGAGTGGGGGATGTGGAGACTGAGAGGAGGGAGAGTGAGTGGGGGATGTGGAGACTGAGAGGAGGGAGAGTGAGTGGGGGATGTGGAGACTGAGAGGAGGGAGTGAGATGTGGAGACTGAGAGGAGGGGGGATGTGGAGACTGAGAGGAGGGAGAGTGGGGGAGTGGAGACTGAGAGGAGGGGGGAGTGGGGATGTGGAGACTGAGAGGAGGGAGAGTGAGTGGGGGATGTGGAGACTGAGAGGAGGGAGAGTGAGTGGGGGATGTGGAGACTGAGAGGAGGGAGAGTGAGTGGGGGATGTGGAGACTGAGAGGGGGATGAGTGGGGGATGTGGAGACTGAGAGGAGGGAGAGTGAGTGGGGGATGTGGAGACTGATGTGGAGGAGAGGGAGAGTGAGTGGGGGATGTGGAGACTGAGAGGAGGGAGGAGTGGGGGATGTGGAGACTGAGAGGAGGGAGAGTGAGTGGGGGATGTGAAGACTGAGGAGGAGGACTGAGAGGAGGGAGAGTGAGTGGGGGAGACTGAGAGGAGGGAGAGTGAGTGGAGACTGAGTGGGGGAGGAGGAGGTGAGTGGGGGATGTGGAGACTGAGAGGAGGGAGAGGAGTGGGGGATGTGGAGACTGAGAGGAGGAGAGTGAGTGGGGGATGTGGAGACTGAGAGGGGGATGAGTGGGGGATGTGGAGACTGAGAGGAGGGAGAGGAGTGGGGGATGTGGAGACTGAGAGGAGGGAGAGTGAGTGGGGGAGAGACTGAGAGGGGGATGTGGAGACTGAGAGGAGGGAGAGTGAGTGGGGGATGTGGAGACTGAGAGGGGGATGTGGAGACTGAGAGAGAGGGAGACTGCTGAGTGGGGGATGTGGAGAGGTGGGGGATGTGGAGACTGAGAGGAGGGAGAGTGAGTGGGGGATGTGGAGACTGAGAGAGGGAGAGGAGTGGGGGATGTGGAGACTGGGGATGTGGAGACTGAGAGGAGGGAGAGTGAGTGGGGGATGTGGAGACTGAGAGGAGGGAGAGTGAGTGGGGGATGTGGAGACTGAGAGGAGGGAGAGTGAGTGGGGGATGTGGAGACTGAGAGGAGGGAGAGTGAGTGGGGGATGTGGAGACTGAGAGGAGGGAGAGTGAGTGGGGGATGTGGAGACTGAGAGGAGGGAGAGTGAGTGGGGGATGTGGAGACTGAGAGGAGGGAGGAGTGAGTGGGGGATGTGGAGACTGAGAGGAGGGAGAGTGAGTGGGGGATGTGGAGACTGAGAGGAGGGAGAGTGAGTGGGGGATGTGGAGACTGAGAGGAGGGAGAGTGAGTGGGGGATGTGGAGACTGAGAGGAGGGAGTGTGGGGGATGTGAGACTGAGAGGAGGGGGGATGGGGGATGTGGAGACTGAGAGGAGGGAGAGTGAGTGGGGGATGTGGAGACTGAGAGGAGGGAGAGTGAGTGGGGGATGTGGAGACTGAGAGGAGGGAGAGTGAGTGGGGATGTGGAGACTGAGAGGAGAGGAGGGAGTGAGTGGGGGATGTGGAGACTGAGAGGAGGGAGACTGCTGAGTGGGGATGAGACTGGGGGGATGACTGAGAGGGAGACTGGAGACTGAGAGGAGGGAGAGTGAGTGGGGGAGACTGAGAGGAGGGGGGATGTGGAGACTGGAGACTGGAGGGGAGAGTGAGTGGGGGATGTGGAGACTGAGAGGAGGAGAGTGAGTGGGGGATGTGTGGAGACTGTGAGTGGGGGATGTGGAGACTGAGAGGAGGGAGAGTGAGTGGGGGATGTGGAGACTGAGAGGAGGGAGAGGAGTGGGGGATGTGGAGACTGCTTCACTCTTTGAGAGGACTCCTTGGGAGTGGGGGATGTGGAGACTGACTTTGAGAGGAGGGAGAGTGAGTGGGGGACTGAGAGGAGGGGAAGTGGGGGAGACTGAGAGGAGGGAGAGTGAGTGGGGATGTGGAGACTGAGAGGAGGGAGAGTGAGTGGGGATGGAGACTGAGAGGAGGGAGAGTGAGTGGGGGATGTGGAGACTGAGAGGAGGGAGAGTGAGTGAGGGGGATGTGGAGACTGAGAGGAGGGAGAGTGAGTGGGGGATGTGGAGACTGAGAGGAGGGAGAGTGAGTGGGGGATGTGGAGACTGAGAGGAGGGAGAGTGAGTGGGGGATGTGGAGACTGAGAGGAGGGAGAGTGAGTGGGGGATGTGGAGACTGAGAGTGACTTTTCTGGAGGGAAGATTTGAATCCTTTTTCCACTCATACTCACACAGCAAGATCCTGTTAACTTTTTAATTTCCCTCTTGGCCGCTTTAAAAAAACACATTATTGAAATGCACATAACAATTTAGATCAGCTGAATCATACTGTATTGGTGGCTGTTTAATTGATACATTTCTCATCTTTCTGTTCATATTAATTGGTTTTCATTACAATAAAACTTAACCATAAATGATTGGGATGACTGAAAACAGTCTCTAATGTTAGTCCCCTCCTCTGCCCCTCCAGTGGTTCGCGGCTCCATCAGGAACGTATCCCACAATGCTGAGCGGCAGACATCGTTGGTGGAGGTCTCAGAGGGGAGGGTGTACCGGCAGCGTAGCGGGGTGTTCGAGCGCCACACTGGCACCAGAGGGTTCCCGGTTCCAGTTCCTCATGGCACGGTCACATCCACACACTGTTACAGTGTCACGTAAAGCCTGGGGGCGGAGAGTTCCTATTCACAGGGACAGAACACTTTGGGGAGGCCTGGCTGGGTTGTGCCCCCCGCTATAAAGACTTCATGTCCCTCTACCAATCAGCTTGGGCGGCTCGTCAGAACCCCTGTGAGTTCCCGCTGGACTGAGGGTGTGTCCCAGTTCCTAGTGGCGATCCATGAGCCCTGTGACCTATATGTAGGGTTTATTTTCTTAAATGGAACACATTGAGTCTCTTCTTTCTACCCCAGTTGGCATGGTAGAGATTATGTCGCTGTGGCAGCAAGCGAGCGGGATGAGTTCCTCACGACCACAGCGGTTTGAGAGATGTTGTCCCTTCTACTCCTCATGAATCTATACCGCTCACAACACCAGCAGGGACAAATCTGTTGGAGCACTTGTAGAGCACAAGGAGTACAAGGCCCAGGGCAGGGGCCCACAGGGGACCCATCCAACCAGCACTAGAGGGGCCACCCCAGCCCCTGCCGGCCCCAGCGGGGAAAGGCTTAGAGAGCCTGGCCCTTTGTCTGTCTCTCTTCTCAACGCCCACAGCTCCCAGAGACTAGAAATGGTTTGACTGCTGCTTCACTCTTTGTCTCTCCCCACACCAACTGCTGCTTCACTCTTTGTCTCTCCCCACACCAACTGCTGCTTCACTCTTTGTCTCTTTGTCTCTCCCAACACCAACTGCTGCTTCAACTCACCTTGTCTCTCCCAACTGCTGCTTCACTCTTTGTCTCTCCCACACCAACTGCTGCTTCACTCCTTGTCTCTCCCCACACCAACTGCTGCTTCACTCCTTGTCTCTCCCCACACCAACTGCTGCTTCACTCCTTGTCTGCTAAATGACTCTTTGTCTTAAATGCTTCAATGTCTCCCCACACCAATGTCTCTCCCCACACCAACTGCTGCTTCACTCCTTGTCTCTCCCCACACCAACTGCTGCTTCACTCCTTGTCTCTCCCCACACCAACTGCTGCTTCACTCCTTGTCTCTCCCCACACCAACTGCTGCTTCACTCCTTGTCTCTCCCCACACCAACTGCTGCTTCACTCTTTGTCTCTCCCCACACCAACTGCTGCTTCACTCTTTGTCTCTCCCAACACCAACTGCTGCTTCACTCTTTGTCTCTCCCCACACCAACTGCTGCTTCACTCTTTGTCTCTCCCCACACCAACTGCTGCTTCACTCTTTGTCTCTCCCAACACCAACTGCTGCTTCACTCTTTGTCTCTCCCAACACCAACTGCTGCTTCACTCCTTGTCTCTCCCAACTGTTGCCTCACTCTTTGTCTCTCCCCACACCAACTGCTGCTTCACTCCTTGTCTCTCCCCACACCAACTGCTGCTTCACTCCTTGTCTCTCCCCACACCAACTTGTCTCTCCCCACACCAACTGCTGCTTCACTCCTTGTCTCTCCCCACACCAACTGCTGCTTCACTCTTTGTCTCTCCCAACACCAACTGCTGCTTCACTCTTTGTCTCTCCCCACACCAACTGCTGCTTCACTCTTTGTCTCTCCCCACACCAACTGCTGCTTCACTCTTTGTCTCTCCCCACACCAACTGCTGCTTCACTCTTTGTCTCTCCCAACACCAACTGCTGCTTCACTCTTTGTCTCTCCCAACACCAACTGCTGCTTCACTCCTCTCTCCCAACTGTTGCTTCAACTGCTGCTTCTTTGTCTCTCCCCACACCAACTGCTGCTTCACTCCCCTTGTCTCTCCCCACACCAACTGCTGCTTCACTCCTTGTCTCTCCCCACACCAACTGCTGCTTCACTCCTTGTCTCTCCCCACACCAACTGCTGCTTCACTCCTTGTCTCTCCCCACACCAACTGCTGCTCTCTTCAGGGTCTCGGTGTGAGAGGTGTCCTTTGAACTACTGTGGCAGGAAATCATATGAATGTAATGTCTGATTGTTAGGTTTTATGTGGTCTTGTTTATTCCTTTGTACAATAGGTTTTGAAATATTTTATTGTAATGTAAATGAAGTGTTTTTCACAAGGATTTGCTTATTTACATATTGATTGTATCATTTTGGTTTTATTACAGGGTATGGGGATGATGCTACAGTGTAGGTGCAAACCTTCAGTTTGATTACCATTTATTGCCAAATATATAAGCAATGCTTGTGGGGATTTCTTGTGTACTTTTTTGATTGACTTGCAATGCACTTTCAAGCAATTACTTAAACTTTTGAACAAGATATTTATTTTATTCTTCATAACATTCTTTATTATGGTTCTTGAGCATTATGGGAAAATATTTGTTGAAAATAGCTCCTCCTGTAGGAAATAATGATCATGAATGTTTGCATTACAATTTTCTGCAACACATTTAAATGACAAAAACATCTATTGCACTATGGTATCTATTGTCTATTAAAATAATACTGTTAAATGTGGTAAAGATGTATTTTCATTTCACTCATTGAGCTTTTGACATTAAGTGTTAGACAACCCTTAGCATTAGAGGGAGAGTTTGAAAGATGAGGGGATGTCAACCCCAAACCCCCTCACCTCTGCCCCCAATCACCATTCCTCCCCTCAGTGTTAGCCTGGGCGTGGCAGCCCCTCCTGCTCTATTGTGGGTAGTCAGTGGACTGAGTGACGCAGGCAGAGTGGGGTTTTACAGAGCTGCTGGGATCGTGAATGAAGAAGACCATTTTTCTTCAGCTTCATGATTGATTATATGTCTCAGACCCTCTGTCCTTCATCAGCCACATTCAACAGACCTGGGCTTTAGATGGAAGCAGTGGGATTTAAACTCACGTCGCAGACACTCTGTCCTTCATCAGCCACATTCAACAGACCTGGGCTTTAGATGGAAGCAGTGGGATTTAAACTCACGTCTCAGACCCTCTGTCCTTCCTTCATCAGACACATTCAACAGACCTGGGCTTTAGATGGAAGCAGTGGGATTTAAACTCACGTCTCAGACACTCTGTCCTTCATCAGACACATTCAACAGACCTGGGCTTTAGATGGAAGCAGTGGGATTTAAACTCACGTCTCAGACCCTCTGTCCTTCATCAGACACATTCAACAGACCTGGGCTTTAGATGGAAGCAGTGGGATTTAAACTCACGTCTCAGAAGAGGCTGGAGCCAAAACTCAAGGCACTATAAAATATTGTATCACATTAGTATTGCCAGTCTTGCTAGCTCAGCAAACTGTGGACCAGACGGACAGAGAGAAAGCTGAGGTGATGAATGTGGGAGTCTTTATTAGACTGCAGAGGTAGATAGTTTGGGCTCTTTCTCTTAGCAATCTCAGCAGTGTTGACGGTGGAATTTTTTAGATAATAAGAGTTAATAAATACTTAATAGATAGTTAATGGCTAATGTTCAAGGAGATTATTAATATGGCCTCAAATAACCCTCGTGATAGAAAACGGTCCATTTAAAATCTCACTGCTCACAGGTGGAGTGGTTGCTCTAACCAATAATGAGATTTTTCAAAAATCGGAATTTTAAAAGTATTACAACCTGCGTCTGAATGCAAATGATTAATGTAGATTTGTATTTAGCCTATCCAGTCCATCTAGCTGTGGTCTATAGAGTGTTTCACAACAGAGACATGAACAGTAAAGTCCAGAGACATGAGCCCCTCCTAAAGACCAGCATGTAAAAGCACACGGCTGTTGTGTCTTTTGATATATCTGTTATGGAATAGTCTTAAATGGGATGTTATACCCCCATCCATATGCAACACAGTGCATAATCTGTTTTATAGGGGAATGGGAGTTTAGAGCCAACTGTCCAACACGTTTCTACTTTGGCCCTTTTCCACTGCATCCTATACCGACCTAATTATAAGCAGTGCTAATGTTAATGGAATAACTCAGAGTAAAATGATATACAAATGGATAAGATGGGGGACAGAAAATGAGTAGGCTGAATCAGTCTATTCTTTTGGGGCTGTTGCTCCCCGATCACAGCCTGGGAAACAGAGTGAGCAGAGGTGGGAGGGGGACTTTTCGGCCCCCAAAAATCTAAGGCCCCACCCCCAAAAAGATGGAACAATTCATTGACTTTTAAAGCGACTCCTTTTAATGCCTATTCCACACGTCTACTTGGCTGAGCAGGATTCACAAATTGCTGTGTTGAAGGTTTTATTGGGACTAAATAGCTGCCAATGAAAGTGTAAATGACCGTGGGCTGAATGGGGCCCCCTCAATGGGCCCACGGTGACAAGGCCCCGACAGACATAATGATCATTGTCACAGACGCTGTTAGCCTCACTGGGCCTCATGAATCCAAGCGGGCAATTTCAAGCCATTAGACCGGTCACTTTATCCACCAAGATCAACTCTATCTTTTAACTCTCTAACTTTTAACTTTCTTTCTTTTTCTTTCTTTCTTTTTTCTTTCTTTCTTTTTCTTTCTTTCTTTCTTTCTTTCTTTCTTTCTTTCTTTCTTTCTTTCTTTCTATCTATCTCAGTTCTCTTTCTCTTTCTATCTCTGTTCTCTTTATATTTCTATCTCTCTCCTCTTTCTATCTCTTTTCTCTTTCTATCTCTGTTCTCTTTCTCTTCTCTTTCTATCTTCTCTTTCTAACTCTACCCTCTTTCTATCTCTGTTCTCTTTCTATCTCCTCTTTCTGTCTTCTCTTTCTATCTCTCTCCTCTTTCTATCTCTGTTCTCTTTCTATCTCTGTTCTCTTTCTATCTCTGTTCTCTTTCTATCTCCTCTTTCTGTCTTCTCTTTCTATCTCTCTCCTCTTTCTATCTCTTTTCTCTTTCTATCGCTGTTTGCTTTCTCTTCTCTTTCTATCTCCTCTCTCTCTCTCTTCTATCTATCTTTCTTCTCTTCTCTTCTCTTTCTATCTCTCTCTTTCTTTCTACCCATCTTCTCTTTCTATCTCTCTTCTATGTCTTTCTGTCTCTTCTCTTATCCTTTCGGTTCGTCCGGTTATTGTCAAACTTAGTTTCTTGGTGAGGTTTTGATCATAACTCCTGATGCTAATATCCACTAGGCTTCATCTCTTCACTATTTTTTGTTTCTCTCACTTTCCTCTTTCTTCTCCTCCCACTTGATGAGGTTAAGGTTAAACCTATAAGATCAAACTGCTCAAATCCACTATGTTTGCTGTTCGCCAACTCAGGCAGGACATTTTTCTTAGAAAAGCACCCTTGAAAAACCCTAAATTGCATAGCATTTTAACCAACATTTTAAATACTACTAAATACAAAACTGAGGTGTGAAAAAATGATGAACCCCTTTCAACTCTAACTCATATCTCCTAAAGTCTCCAAAAAGTATATTTTCAAACTCAGATCTCCCTCACCAAGTCACCATTGTCCTCCTGAGGGGCGTACCATACCAAATTTCAGAGCTGAATATTATTTACTCCCTGGGGCTTTTGAGGTCACACAATTCCCATCTTTGGGAATTCTCCAGACGGAATCTGAGGGAACGACGTCCCGGGGGTTTCCAGGAGCGCCTGGAAGCGGGAGGCCGGGAGCCCCTCGGATGGTGTGCCGGCAGGAGTCCCCTCCATATGGGGGGGTAATTGGTTTATCCCGCCGCCTGGCCAGCTTTCCCATGTGGGCCACTGCTGTGGGGAGGCCCGGGGTACAATGTGGAAACAGCATGAGACCCTCCAGGCCAGCCTTTGACGGGGTCTCCTTTACAGGCTATAGGACCAGGAGCATGGGAGCACAACGCTCATGCCAGAGATGGACCCTGTGGTTTTGAAAAGGTCCTTCATTATTTTGCTGTCTGTTGTTTGCGTTTGAACTGAGTGTTTTGGTAATTGACTTATGGGGAAAGTTAATTTGTTTTAGTTTTTTTATATCCCCACTGATTTATAAGGTAATGAGATGGAGAGTTGGGCCAAAGATTTACAAATTGGTGAAGCCCTCCATACACAAAACACCTGGTTGGAAATGGGCTTTTCCACATTCTTTTCTACAAAATGTTCTGCATTTGGGCATTCTTTTGTTGGTCTTCTAAAAGGGAATGCTGAAATTGAGTATCAGTATCTGACAGAGTGTTGAACACATTTATACTATTCCTGGGTGTTTGCAATAGTCAGTCCTCGACACAAACTGTTCCGTGATGATAATAACTTGACTGATATACACTGAGTGTACAAAACATTAAGAACACCTTTCTAATATTGAGTTGCACCCCCCCCCTTGCCCTCAGAACAGCCTCAGTTTGTCAGGGCATGGACTCTATAAGGTGTTGAAAGCGTTCCACAGGGATGCTGGCTCATGTTGACTCCAATGCTTTCCACAGTTGAGTCAAGTTGGCTGGATGTCCTTTGGGTGGTGGACCGTTCTTGATTCACAGGGGAAACTGTTGAGCATGAAAAACTCAGCAGCGTTTCAGTTATTGACACAAACGGGTTCGCCTGGCACCTACTACCATACCCCGTTCAAAGGCACTTAAATCCTTTGTCTCAATTGTCTCAGGGCTTTAAAATCCTTCTTTAACCCATCTTATCCCCTTCCTCTACATTGATTGAAGTGGATTTAACAAGTGACATCAATAAGGGATCATACCTTTCACCTGGATTCACCTGGTCAGTCTATGTCATGGAAATAGCAGGTGTCTTTTAAATATTTTGTACACTAAGTGTATGTTAAAAATACATGGTTGACAATAGCTTGTCACTTTGTTTATAAAAAGCTTTTAATCTCAAATAGTCACAGGAAAATAATGTCCCCAAAATTTACTGGGAAAACAAAAAAGGTGAAAATATAACAATAATGGTGATAATATATTCAACAACAATGGTGATAATATAACAGTAATGGTGATAATATAACAGTAATGTTGATAATATAACAACAACAATGGTGATAATATAACAATTATGGTGATAATATATTCAACAACAATGGTGATAATATAGCAATAATGATGATAATAATAACAACAATGGTGATAATATAACAATAATGGTGATAATATACAGTACCAGTAAAACGTTTAGACACACCTACTCATTTAAGAATTTCTCTTTATTTGTACTATTTTCTACATCGTATAATAATAGTGAAGACATCAAATTTCAAGAACTGTGAGTTTCTTCAAGTGCAGGATGAAAAAACCATCAAGCGCTAAGATGAAACTGGCTCTCATGAGGACCGCTACAGGAAAGGAAGACCCAGAGTTACCTCTGCTGCAGAGGATAAATTCATTAGAGTTACCAGCCTCAGATTGCAGCCCAAATAAATGCTTCACAGAGTTCAAGTAACAGACACATCTCAACATCAACTGTTCAGAGGAGACTGTGTGAATCAGGCCTTCATGGTCAAGTAAAGAAACCACTACTAAAGGACACCAATAAGATGAAGAAACTTTCTTGGGCCAAGAAACATGAGTAATGGACATAAGACCGGTTGAAATCTGTCCTTTGGTCTGATGAGTCCAAATGTGAGATTTTTGGTTCCAACTGCTATGTCTTTGTGAGACACAGAGTAGGTGAATGAATGATCTCTGCATGTGTGGCTCCCACCGTAAATCATGGAGGAGGTGTGATGGTGTGGGGGTGCTTTGCTGGTGACACTGTCAATGATTTATTTAGATTTCAAGGCACACTTAACCAGCATGGCTACCACAGCATTCTGCAGTTATTCGCCATCCCATCTGGTTTGTGCTTAGTGGGACTATCATTTGTTTTTCAACAGGACCAAGAAGGAGAGTGATGGAGTGCCTCATCAGATGACCTGGCATCCACAGTCCCCTGACCTCAACCCAATCGAGATGGTTTGGGAAGAGTTGGACCGCAGAGTGAAGGAAAAACAGCCAACAAGTGCTCAGCATATGTGGGAAAAGCATTCCAGGTGAAGCTGGTTGGGAGAATACCAAGAGTGTGGAAAGGGTGGCTATTTTGAAGAATCTAAAATCTAAAATATATTTTGATATGTTTAACACTTTTTTTGGCTACGACATGATTCCATATGTTATTTCAGTTTAGATGTTTAGATGTTATTTCTTCACTATGATTCCATGTGTTATTTCATAGTTTAGATGTCTTCACTATGATTCCATGTGTTATTTCATAGTTTAGATGTCTTCACTATGATTCCATGTGTTATTTCATAGTTTAGATGTCTTCACTATGATTCCATGTGTTATTTCATAGTTTAGATGTCTTCACTATGATTCCATGTGTTATTTCATAGTTTAGATGTCTTCACTATGATTCCATGTGTTATTTCATAGTTTAGATGTCTTCACTATGATTCCATGTGTTAATAGTTTAGATGTCTTCACTATGATTCCATGTGTTATTTCATAGTTTAGATGTCTTCACTATGATTCCATGTGTTATTTCATAGTTTAGATGTCTTCACTATGATTCCATGTGTTATTTCATAGTTTAGATGTCTTATTAAACCCTTGAATGAGTAGGTGTGTCCAAACTGTTGACTGGTACTGTATGTAACAACAATGGTAATCTCAGACCTGTCAACTCGATATGTGGTATTACTTCATGAGAATACGTGTCTTCCGGTCTCCAAGCAGTAGTCTGAAAAAACAGATCGCATAAGAGGTTCTGAAGATGATGCTTTATTGTGACATGATAGATGTTCATTCAGTATGCTCGCTTTCACATCAGTAATAATAAGACTACACATTGAGGAACAAGAGAAAACACATACAGTCAAATGGTGTGCGAGTACTTCAGTTTCTCAGTGCATCGTCCTGTACAATCTCAAACACATTCTTACAGTATAGCTGCTGAACCAGACTATTCTGTCTGGGACGTAGCCTCATAGAATGATATATTAGAAGTCATTTAGTAGGATCTCTGTGTGTAGTCTATCCTCACCTAACCAGTGCAGCAGCCACCAGTCCACCAGTGATGGGTCCTACCCAGTAAACCCAGTGGTAGGTCCAGTAGTTGGCCACTATAGCAGGACCCAGGGCTCTGGCCGGGTTCAGACAGGTTCCAGACACATCTCCACTGAAGAAATAATAACCACAAAGAGTTTCAGAACTATGATAGTATTAAACATGATTATCTCCAGGTATGCAGCAGAATCCTGTCCATCAAAACAACCACGTGCTGTATCTCTACCCATGATGCTATGAAACTAAACATTGAGATAACAAGTATTTCATGTTTTGCCATGACCATGGCGTCGTGTGGGAACAGTAAATACGTTACTTAGAAATGCCCAGAAGGTCATAATTGCAATGTAATGAGCGTGTTATCTGAACTACCTATCTAAGATGTTTATCCAATCTTTATGTCACAATAATGCACATTTTAGCAATGGCTGTTCCATATCTTCAGTTGTGGATGTAATCGTTGATGACAACTCTACGTGAACGTTTATTTATCTTCCATTATTTCTTTGTTCATTAGTAGTTCACATTCCATAAATTAGTATATCATTTGTTTAAACAGTGTATAATAATGCATGCTATATCCATGTAAATAATTTATAACAAACTCTATTTAATAGGGAACAAATTATATAATAGTGGTTTATAAATAGTTAATAAACAAACCTTCAAACAAACTTTTTCCAAAACGTATCTATCCAGGCTAATTATTAAGAGAACAAAATTACTTGTACCAGACCCAGGAAAACCTCTAGGCCTTAATAACCCTACAGCAAGAACTGACCAGGTAGCCAGGAAAACCTCTAGGCCCTAGTAACCCTATAACAAGAACTGACCAGGTAGCCAGGAAAACCTCTAGCCCCTAATAACCCTATAGCAGGAACTGACCAGGTAGCCAGGAAAACCTCTAGCCCCTAATAACCCTATAGCAGGAACTGACCAGGTAGCCAGGAAAACCTCTAGACCCTAATAACCCTATAGCAGGAACTGACCAGGTAGCCAGGAAAACCTCTAGGCCCTAATAACCCTATAGCAGGAACTGACCAGGTAGCCAGGAAAACCTCTAGACCCTAATAACCCTATAGCAGGAACTGACCAGGTAGCCAGGAAAACCTCTAGGCCCTAATAACCCTATAGCAGGAACTGACCAGGTAGCCAGGAAAACCTCTAGGCCCTAATAACCCTACAGCAAGAACTGACCAGGTAGCCAGGAAAACCTCTAGGCCCTAATAACCCTACAGCAAGAACTGACCAGGTAGCCAGGAAAGACTTTGGGCCTAGTTACAGTACAAGTGATACATTCCACTCTTGGCCCTCTCAGTATCTCACCCAGCCAGGATGTTGATGATGACAGTACAGCCCACCATGAAGGGAACCATGGGGCTGCTACTCTTGGCGTTGACAGCCCCCAGCAGCACCACCATGGTGACCAGGCAGGTCATGGCTATCTCCCCAAACAGAGCCCCCCACAGCTGATCTTGTGATTGCAGCAGGGCAAACGCTGCCCCCTGGGCCTTGGAGTAGTTCTCTGTTGTGGTCATCAGCTGAGGAACAATGGATTCAGGTTCATTTACTGGCAGTGATGTCATTATACTACTACAAAACCCAATGCATTGTCTGACGAACTAAACTGGGGTCATGACAGTTGTCTGCATATCTAATCACTGTAGTTGTGAATATTCATTTTATAGTTTTGATTTGATTCAATCCAACTGATATTTCTTTTCTGCATTTCAAATCATTTCAAGGTGCAAGACAACATTCTACCTCCACAGATACTGTTAGTCATAGAGGTGCATTGAATGAGCACTGATATCAGGTTTAACCCTCACCTTCGACATGGACGCACCTAGCACACCCCCTATGAGCTGACTGATGAGGTAGGGCCCCACCATATTCAGCTTCATGCCTCCACACAGGTAGATAGCAATGGTAAACGGTGGGTTAAAATGGGAGCCGCTGTGGAGGTCAGAGAGAAATAGCAGAATGGTCAGATAGCCCAGGAGTGTTGGGATTTACACAGTATATTTCACAGTTTAACATTACTCACCTTCACACTTTCACCTTTGTATCAGTTCAAGGAGATTGGCTTTAGATATTGATTACACATTGTTCATATGTTCACTCAATTATTAGGTATAACAATATGAATGGGGTCACAGTTGCTTTATAAACTTGGGATATGTATGTGTCAGGTGCATCTGTGAAATCATAACACATTACACCATAATGGCCACTGTTTCTAAGTTGAATGGCACTCACTGGAATGAGAATGGTTTTACAACCTTAGGTCTGTTACCTTTATCTGTGAAAGACTGTTTTTGAACTCTGCACATGACGAAGAAACTCATAATCACCACGAAAAGGGACTTATGGGACTTATGGGTTTCCACTCTGTGTTCAGTATTTTGACCCCAAAATTGTAGCAATATAGAACGTTGTAGCAATATAGAACATTGCAAATCTAATGGAATAATGGGCATGCATTACACTCACATACATTCACTCACATTAAAGCACACAACATACTGTTCATGCAAAATATAAATGCTCTATTGAGAAGAAATGACTAACGTTAATCTCAAAAGGAGACCAAAGTACAACACTGTAATGATGTAATATGAGACATTTTTACAGACACTTATCCAAAACAGCACAGTACAGTGAGACAGTTTATCAACACACTGTATATAAACACACAGACCTGATCTCTGCCATGCATGCCACCATGACTGCCACAGCCAGACCATGGACCAGAGCTGGCTGCAGCCTCCTGCTGCCTCCACGTTCTCTATGACCGACACACAGCCCATGAACACAAAGAACATGGTCCCCACCAGCTCAGCCAGACACGGCTGGACCAGGCGCTCAAACTTGTTGGGAGGCTGGACCGGTGCTTTCTTAGAGTCTGATGCCATCAGGGATGTCCCCATGTCACCCAGTTCCATTGTCCCTTCTGTCATAGTGGAAAGGAGTTTGGAGAGAGAGTGAGAATAGAAGAGAGAGAGAATGGAGGAGTTTGGAGGGAAAATAGATGAGAGAGAGGTGTCTTTGTATATAGAGATGCAGTGAAGCACTGGCGATAATGTCCGCAGGTGTGTGTCCAAATATCTACCTGCGTTGCTAATCACTTGAACTTTGGTAAGTTCAAAGAACGAAAGGGCGAGATAGAGAGTGGAGAGAGAGAAAGAGAGCGAGAGAGAGAGTGGAGAGAGAGAAAGAGAGCGAGAGAGAGAGTGGAGAGAGAGAAAGAGAGCGAGAGAGAGAGTGGAGAGAGAGAAAGAGAGCGAGAGAGAGAGCATAACATTGAAGTGCTCCATTGACCAACGATGGACTCTTTGACACTGATATCCATGTTATGATTAATCCAAGTCAGTTTACTCTAGTGAACACAGTACAACAGACAACCAGTTTACTCTAGTGAACACAGTACAACAGACAACCAGTTTACTCTAGTGAACACAGTACAACAGACAACCAGTTTACTCTAGTGAACACAGTACAACAGACAACCAGTTTACTCTAGTGAACACAGTACAACAGACAACCAGTTTACTCTAGTGAACACAGTACAACAGACAACCAGTTTACTCTAGTGAACACAGTACAACAGACAACCAGTTTACTCTAGTGAACACAGTACAACAGACAACCAGTTTACTCTAGTGAACACAGTACAACAGACAACCAGTTTACTCTAGTGAACACAGTACAACAGACAACCAGTTTACTCTAGTGAACACAGTACAACAGACAACCAGTTTACTCTAGTGAACACAGTACAACAGACAACCAGTTTACTCTAGTGAACACAGTACAACAGACAACCAGTTTACTCTAGTGAACACAGTACAACAGACAACCAGTTTACTCTAGTGAACACAGTACAACAGACAACCAGTTTACTCTAGTGAACACAGTACAACAGACAACCAGTTTACTCTAGTGAACACAGTACAACAGACAACCAGTTTACTCTAGTGAACACAGTACAACAGACAACCAGTTTACTCTAGTGAACACAGTACAACAGACAACCAGTTTACTCTAGTGAACACAGTACAACAGACAACCAGTTTACAGTTTAAAAGTATAGTAATTGTCCAGCAGACAGATATTTTGTTGGCACTGATTTGAAAACAACATTTTCAGGGTAGAGCATATGTCAATATGACTATGATATGTTTTTACTATTTAAATCAACTAAATGTTTTGTTAGTTTGTTAATACAGCAGCCTACTACTAGACATAATATTCTAGATTTCCAGGCCAAACAAAAAAGTTGAATCTTGGTTAACCTGCTTGTATTAACCATGCATAGATCATTGATGTTAGCCAGTCCCAGCTAGATAAGATAAAGCATTAAAACTAGACAGTTTGACAAAGTCTCTGCACCTGTGCAAAGTCTGCTCCTGTTATTCTCTGACGGGAGGAAAAGACAATCCAGTCAAACATGAAACTGGCTTTTTACACTTTAGTGTAATATCTTATTATTTGTCCTAAATGGTAGACACATCCATCAGCAAATAACAGGTGATAAATACATTGACATTGTAAATGTGTAGAATGTGGCAAAATCAGACTGTTACTGTGCATACAGGCATCATGTACAGTATGTACTTATTCTTGAGGGGGCACTAATGGAATTCATGAATTCATTTAATAATTCATTTGTATTAATTGCGTATGAAAGAAACAGTATCTTCTATATTTCCAACGTACAAATCAATAAATGGACATGACGACAACTCCTCTGCTGTACACATTTATACTTCATTTCTTCAATCTTCACTGCAACATTTTTTGAACGTTCACATACTACTGTCTCAAATGAGTGTCTGCCATAGAAATATAATTACTAGAAGAGAGGTCCCGTTCAAGTCAATGAGTCCATAATGGGAGGACCGGTTGTCTGAGGGGCTATGTCCTTTCTAGTAATTATATTTCTATGGCTGAGACTTTCAGTCAAGATAGCAATTACAGTGTCAAATTAAATGCTATCTAATGTGGCTAGTTTTTGGATGTCTGTGTGCAGATAATCAGTGGAAAGGCATGACGCATATGGAAGGTTGTATGACAGGACAGTGAGAGTCAGACCAATGCAAGGCTGTAGTTCACCACATAACCAAAAGGTGGCGGTATAAAACACAGACTATGGGCCAGAAGTCACTTCTACTATGTCAAAAGGGATCAATCATAGAAAGAAATATACAATGCAATATTTAATGTACAAAAATGTGTTTATACAAATGGCATTGAATAAAATAGATTGCATGTATGGACAATAGATAATCTATATATACACCATATCATATCAAGAGAACTCTGGTTTTCTCATCCCCAAGCAGTAATCTGAAAGTAGAAAAAACACACCATCAAAATAGTACAGAATTGTTGAATGTAACATCACTCGACAAGTTGTTGCTTCCACACATTGTTCCTTTAGTTATTTTTAACATAAATGTAAATAATTCCCCAAAATATGTCTTAGACAACACAAGACTTTAAGAAGGAAAATCCAGATAAAAAGCTGTTAAATCCACACATTGTTAAAACTAGGTTAATGACTCTCACAAACTTAACAATTGTATAAAAGCACCCATTGTAGGAGTAACTTTCCCTCACATAGCTAGCCATTGATTTTAGAGGGACAGTTCATGTTTATCAAGTTGAGGGCAAACAGCCCTGTCTAACAGCCATGTTACAATACAGTGCTTTATCGCACAAGACAACATATCCCGATATGGAGGTGGTAGATTCTCTTGCTGATTTGCAAGAATTTATGGGCAAGGCTTCTAATCCCACACTTGCAGCTAGTGGAGGCAACTTCCATTCAATAGTAAGTATATTCCATTCTAATCTATGGAGCCCCAGTTGGGTCATTATTTTAGTATTAATGGTCATTTCAAGGACAAAGATTAAGATTGCATTCCCAACCAAAGTGTTTCAATAGTAGCTTGGGCTCCAGTCTGTTTCTGATTAAAACCAAACAGGACAATGATGTAAACAGCCAGGTATCCAGGCCCCAGAAGATCAGAGCTGAACAGTACCGTATGAAGCTGGCGGTTAGCAGGGCTCCAGACATGGGTCCCACCCAGTAGATCCAGTGATAGCTCCAGTAGTCGGCCACCACGGCCGGGCCAAAGGCACGAGCTGGGTTCATACATGCCCCAGACACTGCTCCCCTGTAGAGCATGTGATATAAAAGCGATGCATGAATGAATGATAGAGCATGTGGTGTATTACGGTACACAGTAAGGAGTGTATTGTGGTGTACATTGTGTTTTATTGGTAGTGTACAGGTATTTATCTCAGTAGTAGTTAACTATACTGTACAAAGGTAGGCCATTATATCAAACATCAAGACAAAGGAGATGATTGTGGACAACAGAAAAAAAGAGGACCCGAGCACGCCCCCATTCTCATCGACGGGGCTGCAGTGGAGCAGGTTGAGAGCTTCAAGTTCCTTGGTGTCCACTTCACCAACAACAACAACAACAATCTAACATGGTCCAAGCACACCAAGACAGTCGTGAAGAGGTCACAACAAAACCTATTCCCCCTTAGGAGACTGAAAACATATGTCATGGGTCCTCAGATCCTCAAAAGGTTCTACAGCTGCACCATCGAGAGCATCCTGACTTGTTGCATCACTGCCTGGTATGGCAACTGCTCGGCCTCTGACACTACAAAGGGTAGTGCGAACATCCCAGTACATCACTGGGACCTAAAAATGGAAGGCCCTAAAAATGGTCAAAGACTCCAGCCACCCTAGTCATCTAGTCATAGACTGTTCTCTCTGCTACCGCACGGCTTGTGCGCTCTTTGTTCTTGTTCCAAGAGGCTTCTAAACAGCTTTTACCCTCAAGCCATAAAACTCCTGAACATCTAGTTAAATGGCTACCCAGACTATTTGCAGTGCCCCCCTCTTTACACCACTGCTATTCTCTGTTGTCATCTATGCATAGTCACTTTAATAACAGCGGAGTCAATCACCACCTTCCAGAGATACCTGAAACCCCACCTCTTTAAGGAATACCTAGGATAGGATAAAGTAATCCTTCTCACCCCCCTTAAAAGATTTAGATGCACTATTGTAAAGTGGCTGTTCCACTGGATGTCATAAGGTGAATGCATCAATTTGTAAGTCGCTCTGGATAAGAGCGTCTGCTAAATGACTTAAATGTAAATGTAAATGTAATAACTCTACCTACATGTACATACTACCTCAAATAACCGGGGCCCCCGCACACTGACTCTGTATCGGTACCCCCCTGCATATAGTCTCGCTATTGTTATTTTACTGCTGCTCTTTAATTGCTTGTTACTTTTATCTCTTATTCTTATACTTTTTTAAAACTTCATTGTTGGTTAGGGGCTCGTAAGTAAGCATTTCACTGTAAGGTGTAAGGTTCACTGGTGTTTTCGGCGGATGTGACTAATAACATTTGATTTGTTTGTATCTGAAAAGTTGTTCTGCAGAATGTACAGTACAGTCTTTCTCCAGGCTAATTTCTCAAACCTTTCCAGCCCTCCTCCCATCCTATCCCTTACCCACACACCTTACATCAAACCACTCCACGACCACCCCGCCCACCACTCTTACACCACACCTTCTACCCCATGGGTCCTCACCCAGCCAGGATGTCTGCGGTCACGGTCAGCCCGATGCAGAGAGGGGCCAACAGGCTGCGCGTGCGTCCATTCACAGCCCCCATACACACCACCATCGTCAGGAACAGAGTCATGATCACCTCTGCCACCGTGGCTGGTACTATCTGGGTGTCGGCCTGCACTGTGTCGAATGCTGCCCCTGAAACTTTGGCATAGTTCATGGATGGGGAAATCACCTGGAGAAGGAGATATTACTGACATGAATATAGGATATGTAGGGAGAAAAGTATAGGTCCAGATACAGAAGAACATTATTTAACATTTGCTTATCGACTGCTACTTTCCACTGGTCATATTCTACATCTGTTCAGAGTTTGTCTTTTCAAGTGTGATAAAAAATAATATACAGTACGAGCCAAAAGTTTGGACACACCTACTCATTCAAGGGTTTGTCTTTATTTTTTAAACTATTTTCTACGTTGTAAAATAATAGTGAAGACAATCAAACTATGAAATAACACATGGAATCGTGTACTAACCAAAAAAGTGTTAAACAAATCAAAATACATTTGATATTTTATCTTCTTCAAAGTAGCCACCGTTTGCCTTGATGACAGCTATGCACACTCTTGGCATTCTCTCAAACAGCTTCACCTGGAATGCTTTTCCAACAGTCTTGAAGGAGTTCCCACATATGCTGAGCACTTGCTGGCTGCTTTTCCTTCACTCAGCGGTCCAACTCATCCCAATCTCAATTGGGTTGAGGTCGTGTGATTGTGGAGGCCAGGTTATCTGATGCAGCACTCCATCACTCTCCTTCTTGGTCAAATAGCCCTTAGACAGCCTGGAGGTGTGTTGAGTCATTGTCCTGTTGAAAAACAAATGATAGTCCCACTAGCGCAAACTACCAGAAAAGTGGCCACACACCATCACACCTCCTCCTCCATGCTTCACAGTGGGTACCACACATGCAGAGGTCATCCGTTCACCTACTCTGCGTCTCACAAGGACACAGCGGTTGGAACCAAAAATCTCAAATTTGGACTCATCAGACCAAAGGACAGATTTCCACCAGTCTAATGTCCATTGCTCGTGTTTCTTGGTCCAAGCAAGTCTCTTCTTATAAGTGTCCTTTAGTAGTGGTTTCTTTGCAGCAATTTGACCATGAAGGCCTGATTCACCCAGTCTCCTCTGAAAAGTTGATGTTGAGATGTGTTACTTGAACTCTGTGAAGCATTTATTTGGGCTGAAATCTGAGGCTGGTAACTCTAATGAACTTATCCTCTGCAGCAGAGGTAACACTGGGTCTTCCTTTCCTGTAGCGGTCCTCATGAGAGCCAGTTTTATCTAAGCCCTCAATGGTTTTTGCGACAGCAATTGAAGAAACTGTTAAAGTTCTTGAAATGTTTTGGATTGACTGACCTTCATGTCTTAATGTAATGATGGACTGTCATTTCTCTTTGCTTATTTGAGCTGTTCTTGCCATAATATCAACTTGGTACTTACCAAATAGGCATATCTTCTGTATACCAACCCTATCATATCATGTCACAACAACTGATTGGCTTAAATGCATTAAGAAGGAAAGGAATTCCACAAATCAACTTTAAACAAGGCACACCAGTTAACTGAAATGCATTCCAGGTGACTACCTCATGAAGCTGGTTGAGAGAATCCCTAGTTTTCAAAGCTGTCATCAAGGCAAAGGGTGGCTACTTTGAAAAATATAAAATGTTAAATATATTTTGATTTGAACATATACACTACCGTTCAAAAGTTCAAATTGATCGGAAATACAGTGTAGACATTGTTCATGTTGTCAATGACTACTGTAGATTTTTTATGGAATATCTACAGTACATATGTGTGCAGAGGCCCATTATCAGCAACCATCACTCCTGTGTTCCAATGGCACGTTGTATTAGCTAATCCAAGTTTATAATTTTGAAAGGCTAATTGATCATTAGAAAAACCTTTTGCAATTATGTTAGCACAGCTGAAAACTGTTGTTCTGATTAAAAAGCAACAAAACTGGCCTTCTTTAGACTAGTTGAGTATCTGGAGCATAAGCATTTGTGGGTTCGATTACAGATCCAAAATGGCCAAAAACAAAGCGCTTTCTTCTGAAACTCGTCAGTCTATTCTTGTTCTGAGAAATGAAGGATATTCCAGGTGAGAAATTGCCAAGAAACTGAAGATCTCGTACAACACTGTGTACTACTCCCTTCACAGAACAGCACAAACGGGCTCTAACCTGAATAGGAAGAGGAGTGTGAGGCCCCAGTGCACAACTGAGCAAGAGGACAAGTACATTAGAGTGTCTAGTTTGAGAAACAGATTCCTCACAAGTCCTCAATTGGCAGCTTCATTAAATAGTACCTGCAAAACACCAGTCTCAACGTCAACAGTGTAACGGTTTTCTGTATGTGAAGGAGAGTCAGACCAAAATGCGGCGTGGCTATTGCGATCCAAGTTTAATGAAACAAAGTAAACCCGAATCAAATACAAAACAATAAACGTGCCACGAAAACCGAAACAGCCTAATACTGGTGCAAAGTAACACAGAGACAGTAACAAGGACAATCACCCACAAAACCCAACACCAAACAGGCTACCTAAATATGGTTCCCAATCAGAGACAATGAAGAACTCCTGCCTCTGATTGAGAACCATATCAGGCCAAACATAGAACTAGACAAACTAGTAACATAGAATGCCCACTCAGCTCACACCCTCACCAACCAAAACATAGAAACATAAAAAGCAAACCATGGTCAGGGTGTGACAAACAGTGAAGAGGCAACTCCAGGATGTTGGCCTTCTAGGCAGAGTTGCAAAGAAAAAGCCTTATCTCAGACTGGCCAATAAAAATAAAATATTAAGATGGGCAAAAGAACACAGACACTGGACAGAGGAACTCTGCCTGGAAGGCCAGCATCCCGGAGTCACCTCTTCACTGTTGACGTTGAGACTAGTGTTTTGCAGGTACTATTTAATGAAGCTGCCAGTTGAGGACTTGTGAGGCGTCTGAAAATATTTTTGGGAACCATAGTAAAACATCCTCGGTACCTCCCTGAAACCTAAAAATTAACATTCTCAGAACAAATGAAATGAAATCTAATTGTATTTGTCACATGCACCGAATAAAACATACAATTTTACCGGTCAGGAAACATATGGCTTCGTTCCCAGAACCAATGGGAAACCAAAAACCTATGTTCCCACAACTTCCAAGGAACCAAATGTGCTTGCAGGGTAATGGCCAATGAGCTCTTGACTTTACAAGGTGGTGAAACACAGACTCAACTAATCTTGTTCAGCTCTAAGGACACTGTACTGTACATGTAAATGACTGCCAAAAGAGTAGAGTGGGTGACTGCCTGGTCACTCAACCCTCATGGACGTCAATTGCTTTATCGTTTTACTGTCCTGATAGCAGCCAGGGTAGGTGCAGAAAGAGATTATTGTCATGATCCATATCTGAAGTGTTGACAGGATGAGGATGATCATACTGTTAGGATAAGTGCAGATTGTACAAGTGTTGTGTATTATGGGACGATCAAACCTCTGAAAGTGTGAAAGATCTAGCTGATATTTCCCTGACGTTTACATAGTCTTTAGTGACAGCAGGCCCACCCATTTGGTGCCAATATGTACTAGAAAGTACATATTGTTACCAAATTATTAAGTTAAATAAATGTACATGTCTTCAATGGCAATAAATAAGAACAATTATAATTAAAATCCTATTAAATACCAAGTTAGTACTAGTAGAAGTGCAACCCACCTTTTAGTAGGCTACAGAGTGCCCACCTTTTAGTAGGCTACAGAGTGCCCACCTTTTAGTAGGCTACAGAGTGCCCACCTTTTAGCAGGCTACAGAGTGCCCACCTTTTAGTAGGGACAGAGTGCCCACCTTTTTAGCAGGCTACAGATTACCCACCTTTTAGTAGGCTACAGAGTGCCCACCCAGGCTACAGAGTTTTAGTAGGCTACAGAGTGCCCACCTTTTAGTAGGCTACAGAGTGCCCACCTTTTAGTAGGCTACAGAGTACCCACCTTTTAGTAGGCTACAGAGTACCCACCTTTTAGTAGGCTACAGAGTACCCACCTTTTAGTAGGCTACAGTACCCACCTGCCCCTATCATCCCTCCACACATCTGAGCCAGTATGTAGGGGACCAGCAGTATGATGTTGAGACCCCGATCAGAAACACAGACACAGACACTGCTGGTTGAAGTGCCCCCACTGCAGAGAGAGACATGGAACAATTGAATTACCCTAATACATTTTAATTAAGTTATTTTATTTTAAACAGTTCACAATAGTTTTTAGAAAACAAAACAAACTATTTTAAATATAGAGGCAAGTAGCAACAATAAAACCATATTAAGAAAAAATGCTAATGTAGATTGCCTCATCAAGATGATACAAGTGTGATTTTAAAATCCTGTTGTGCATTTTAATGATCTATTGTAGGCTACTTTGAAAGCACAGTCATAAAACTTCAAGTCAATGCTGATCAACAGATCCGTTACCAGTCTTCATTTTTGCAATGCTTTTACACAGTCTGTTATGCATCAACATGCTGCATGTTGAAAGCCTAGGAACAGACTCTTCTGTTGCTCTGCTAACATTTGAAAACCTGAGCATCAACTTCCCAGCCTAGTCCCAAAACCTATACCATGTCATGGCCAGAAAAGTTGGCTATACAGCACAAACAGATCTAGGACCAGGTTATCACCTTCCAGCCTCTTACCACCCACCCCCAGAGGGGCCACTAGCCTTACCTGATCTCCCCCAGCACGGCGATAACGATGCCCAGGGCCAGGCCGTGTGCCAGGGCCGGCTGCAGCCTTCCGGTGCCCTCTGTGTTCTCGATCACAGACAGACACCCCACAAAGATAAACAGAGATGAACCCAGCAGCTCTGCCAGACAGGGCTGGATATAACGTTGGAACGCATCCCTGAACGGCTCAGTACTGCTGTTTCCATCTGTGGCTGGATCTGGACCTTTCCCTTCTGGCTGGATCACATTGATGTCCAGGTCCCAGAGCTCGGTCTTAGACTCATAGAGGGCCATGGTGTTGGGTTAGACTGTGTAAGACTGGAAACAGCCCATGGGTCGTTAGTGCTCTTAAGTCTAGAGGTTACGCAAGAGTGCTGATAAGGAATAAGAAGGGAGGAGGAGGGGTGAGGTGGATGAGGAGGAGGGAGGTGGAGGAATGGGAGGAGGTGGAGGACCGAAGACAAGGAGGGAAGTGGAGGTGAGGGGCGGAGGTGGGGTGAAGATAGCGGAGGGGAAGTTGATAAGTTATTTTCTTGGAATGGTCCAGATAGCTAGGCAGAAAAATGCTGCCAGATCATCAAACAATGAGACAAAATGCAAGAAATGTTCAGATATTGTTCGCTTAAGTGATTACCGTTAAATGCAATACTTTTGATTTAACTTCAAACATACTTGTCAGGACTTTGTATGGATAAACAAATGCAATTAATCAATCAAAATGATTTCCCCATGACTGTTATTATGAATAGTATTATGAATACTAGTTGTGAAATGAATAGCTTACATTTCAATATACATTATGCAGTTAGAATACAGGGACAGAAACCCTGCTTCTGCAGATAGAGCTATTGCCTAAAATACAATAGAAGTACAGCATAGAGGCTCTGTGTCACGTCTTAAATGTATGTAGTTCTGTCCTTGTGCTGTTCTTGTCTATTCATGTTCTGTATTATGTCATGTTTCATGTTTTGTGTGGACCCCAGTAAGTGTAGCTGCTGCTATCGCAACAGCTAATGGGGATCCTAATAAAATACCAAAATGATGAGTGTGTTATAGAACATATGGACAAGCGGCCTCATTATATGACTGTCTATATAAGTTGTCATTCTACATAACTACTGAATTACCATCAATCCACTTGTATATCAGTGTAGGCTGCTGAGGGGGGGACGGCTCATAATAATGGTTGGAACGGCGCAAATGGAATGTTATCAAACACATGGAAACCATGTGTTCGATGTGTTTCATACAATTCCACTTATTCCGCTCCATCCATTACCACGAGCCCATCCTCCCCAATTAAGGTACCACCAACCTCCTGTGTTGTATATGTAATGTGACTGAAACATATCTACATAATAATCAGAATAACATATTACGATAACAATCTTTTACATGTACAGTGCCTTGCAAAAGCATTCATCCCACTTGGCGTTTTTCATATTTTGTTGTTAAAAATATATTTTTATTTGGATTTCATGTAATGGACATACACAAAATAGTCCAAATTGGTGAAGTAAAATGAAAGTGAGACTAAAATTGAGCTGTCACGCCTTGGTCATTGTATCTTGTGTTTTTGTTATATGTTTGGGTAGGCCAGGGTGTGACATGGGTTTATATGTTGTTATTTCGTATTGGGTTTGTATTAATTGGGAGTGTGTATTATTAGGGGTGTGTCTAGTTAGGCTTGGCTGCCTGAGGCGATTCCTAATTGGAGTCAGCTGATTCTAGTTGTCTCGGATTGGGAACCGTATTTAGGTAGCTTGAGTGCGCGTTGTATTTCGTGGGTGATTGTACCTGTCTTAGTGTTAGTCACCAGATAGGCTGTATTAGTTTCATTCGTTTGTTGTTTTCTTCTTCCGTTATTTCATGTACCGTATTAGCTTCATTAAAAGTCATGAGTAACCTACACGCTGCATTTCGGTCTGACTTTCTACAAACAACAGACGAAGATCATTACATGAGCTTTTTGGCCATCAAGGAAAATGCTATACCTGTGTTAGGTGTGTATAAGGGAGGCGAAGTCAGGTGCAGGAGAGCAGAGTGAAATAAATAGGCACATTTTCATTCAGTTCCACAAATGACATACATGAAAAATCAACGTGCCAAAATACAAACAATAAAAACCTGTGTTAGGTGTGTATAAGGGAAACAATAATAAAGTGAAATATAGCACATTTTCATTCAGTTCCCAGACAAAACACCATCTAACAATTACATACAAAGACAAGTAGGGGAACAGAGGACTAAATACATTCAGTATGATTAGGGAATGTGTAAGGAACAAGGCAAAACAAAGGGAAAGATGAAACATGGAGCGGCGATGGCTAGAAAGCCGATGACGTCGATCGCTGAACGCAGCCCGAACAAGGAGAGGAGCCCACTTCGGTGGAAGTCGTGACAGTCTGGCACAAACCCAACACCTCTCATCACCCCAAGAACACCATCCCCACAAATGAAGCATGGTGGTGGCAGCATCATGCTGTGGGGATGTTTTTCATTGGCAGGGACTGGGAAACTGGTCTGAATTGAAGGAATGATGGATGGTACTAAATACAGGGAAATTCTTGAGGAAAACCTGTTTCAGTCTTCCAGAGATTTGAGACTGGGATGGAGGTTCACCTTCCAGCAGGTCAATGACACTAAGCATACTGCAAAAGCAACACTCAAGTGGTTTACAGGGAAAGTTTTAAATGTCTTGGAAAGGCCTAGTCAAAGTCCAGACCTCAAACTAATTGAGAATCTGTGGTATGACTTAAACATTGCTGTACACCAGTGGAACCCATCTAACTTGAAGGAGCTGGAGCAGGTTTGCCTTGAAGAATAGGCAAACATCCCAGTGGCTAGATGTGCCAAGCTTGTTTTTTTGCCTTATTTCTTGTTTGTTTCACAAGAGAAAATATTATACATCTTCAAAGTGATAGTTGTTGTGTAAATCAAATGATACAAATCTATTTTCATTCCAGGTTGTAAGGCAACAAAATAATAAAAATGCCAAGAGGGGTGAATACTTTCATAAACCACTGTACTTTAAGGTTATAGGTTTCATATAGAGCTATGAGTTTTCCTGACCACCTTATGTATAAATAGAATCTGGAGGTTTTCCTGGTCATGTCACCGGGTTAGGAAAAACTCCTGGCCCTGTTCATATGCCATCAAATAATGTTCATCCTACTTTTGAATACAAGGTCAGAAAATATAAACCTCTAAATTATACCACAACATACCATAAATTATAATATTATGCCTTAATAAAATAAAGGTCAGGTGAGAAACATAATTTTCTGGGAAACAGCAAGGACCAAAACAATGGATGTAGTGTTGGCTCAATGTTAAATGGTCTAATCATTTGACATTGATATTAACCTCATAACTTGTTGATCTTTCCTGATACTTGTTTGTCTTTCCGTGTTGGTGGGGGAGTTATAGTGTATTGAATGTAATGACGAAATATGTAATCTTAGGCACAAATATTTCACTTCCTGGACGGGAGAATTTCACGTGATAGGATGAACGTTTTCCACCACACATCAAGAATGTGACTTGAGTCTGAGGAGTCTTTTCATTCCTGAAGTCCTCCAATAAGACTGTAAGAATGGAAACAGCTTTAATTAAAAAAAAAAAAAGCATTTAATTTAAAAGTCACATTATTCAACCAAATTTCTATGAAACTGTGGGCACGTCTTCAAAGATCCATTTCAACAACTCAAAAAACAATGGTATGTAAACAAATATCATTATGTAACATCGCTGAACTTTCCCTTTTAAAATAAACCATCCCATTGAAGGAAGACATTCAATTACAAATAAGTAACTTCAAACTTTCACTTTTTGAACCAGAGTTGAATTTTCTGATTCATACTTAAATGACCAGTTTCATTGATTTATCTGACAGTTCATCTTTATTAAAGTTGACAGGTAAGTTGATTGATAAAAATGTGGTTGTTATAGCTTTACCTGAGCAGCACCTGTGGAGTGTGCCTCTTGTATAGTAACAGTACTTATCGACTACTATAAGGCTGAAGAGCCCCACCACTTGGACATGACCCCTGCTCAGAAACACCACGAGCCTGTCTGACAGGGGAACGTTGACCGTTAACTGCCACTTTGGGCTCCATTGGAAATGAATAGTCTAGCTCTGTTATTACGGCGTTATCACGTAATTGAGCGAATGAAAACCCATATCCAAACAGTAAAGAAGAGTGATGTTTTGTATTTCTCTGGACATTTCTAGGTATTTTTTGTCAATCTGAAGTAGACCGACGGTTGCCTAGAAGACCAAGAAGCCAACTGTACCACTAGCTGTCCTTCAATACCACCAAAGGGTGGCGCTCTGTTCTGTAGTCTTAGACTAGAGCTTTTAGTAGGCTATACCCTCTTTATTAGAGCCAAGTACCACATCATATTTCAGAGTTTGTCTTATGTGCGAGCCACCCTCTTCATTGACTGAACTCTTCATTGTTTTTTATGCATCAACCTAAACTACTGTTTCTGTTTTCTAAATGGGTTTCATCAGCCAAGTAGGCCCAGGCTTACACATCAAATGACCATCTAATTATAGAGCTGAGGCAAAAACAGAAATCATGTGTCAGACTAAACCAGACAATTACACATGTGATTTTGTTCAAACAATCTTGAAAGGGAATGCAAATCAAATAGATGATGGACTGTCAGTGGATTATCCGTGCTAGTCGTTTCAATCTGTAGGTTGTTTCACTAGATAAGGTTGTGGATGAGATACGCCACACGCCCACACCACATCATGAGGAGAGGAGTGGGGGGAGGACCACATAGGGTCAGGATGAGATACGCCACACGCCCACACCACATCATGAAGAGAAGAGTGGGGGGAGGACCACATAGGGTCAGGATGAGATACGCCACACGCCCACACCACATCATGAAGAGAGGAGTGGGGGAGGACCACATAGGGTCACGCCACACGCCCACACCACATCATGAAGAGAGGAGTGGGGGAGGACCACATAGGGTCAGGATGAGATATGCCACACGCCCACACCACATCATGAAGAGAGGAGTGGGGGAGGACCACATAAGGTCAGGATGAGATACGCCACATGCCCACACCACATCATGAAGAGAGGAGTGGGGGGAGGACCACATAGGGTCAGGATGAGATACGCCACACGCCCACACCACATCATGAAGAGAGGAGTGGGGGGAGGACCACATAGGGTCAGGATGAGATACGCCACACGCCACACGCCCAGGATGAGATACGCCACACGCCCACACCACATCATGAAGAGAGGAGTGGGGGAGGACCACATAGGGTCAGGATGAGATACGCCACACGCCCACACCACATCATGAAGAGAGGAGTGGGGGGGGGGAGGACCACATAGGGTCAGGATGAGATACGCCACACGCCCACACCACATCATGAAGAGAGGAGTGGGGGAGGACCACATAGGGTCAGGATGAGATACGCCACACGCCCACACCACATCATGAAGGATGAGGACGCCCACACCACATCATGAGGAGAGGAGTGGGGGAGGACCACATAGGGTCAGGATGAGATACGCCACACGCCCACACCACATCATGAAGGAGGGGGAGGTAGGGTCAGGATGGAGGACCATCATAGGGTCAGGATGAGATACGCCACACGCCCACACCACATCATGAAGAGAGGAGTTAGGGGAGGACCACATAGGGTCAGGATGAGATACGCCACACGCCCACACCACATCATGAAGAGAGGAGTGGGGGGAGGACCACATAGGGTCAGGATGAGATACGCCACACGCCCACACCACATCATGAAGAGAGGAGTGAGGGGAGGACCACATAGGGTCAGGATGAGATACGCCACACGCCCACACCACATCATGAAGAGAGGGGAGGTGTCAGGGGAGGACCACATAGGGTCAGGATGAGATACGCCACACGCCCACACCACATCATGAAGAGAGGAGTGGGGGAGGACCACATAGGGTCAGGATGAGATACGCCACACGCCCACACCACATCATGAAGAGAGGAGTGAGGGGAGGACCACATAGGGTCAGGATGAGATACGCCACACGCCCACACCACATCATGAAGAAGAGGAGTGGGGGAGGACCACATAGGGTCAGGATGAGATACGCCACACGCCCACACCACATCATGAAGAGAGGAGTGGGGGAGGACCACATAGGGTCAGGATGAGACGCCACACGCCCACACCACATCATGAAGAGAGGAGTGGGGGAGGACCACATAGGGTCAGGATGAGATACGCCACACGCCCACACCACATCATGAAGAGAGGAGTGGGGGAGGACCACATAGGGTCAGGATGAGATACGCCACACGCCCACACCACATCATGAAGAGAGGAGTGGGGGGAGGACCACATAGGGTCAGGATGAGATACGCCACACGCCCACACCACATCATGAAGAGAGGAGTTAGGGGAGGACCACATAGGGTCAGGATGAGATACGCCACACGCCCACACCACATCATGAAGAGAGGAGTGAGGGGAGGACCACATAGGGTCAGGATGAGATACGCCACACGCCCCACCACATCATGAAGAGAGGAGTGGGGGAGGACCACATAGGGTCAGGATGAGACGCCACACGCCCACACCACATCATGAAGAGAGGAGTGAGGGGAGGACCACATAGGGTCAGGATGAGATACGCCACACGCCCACACCACATCATGAAGAGAGGAGTGGGGGAGGACCACATAGGGTCAGGATGAGATACGCCACACGCCCATCACCACATCATGAGAGCCCACACCACATCAGAGGAGTGGGGGAGGACCACATAGGGTCAGGATGAGATACGCCACACGCCCACACCACATCATGAAGAGAGGAGTGGGGGAGGACCACATAGGGTCAGGATGAGATACGCCACACGCCCACACCACATCATGAAGAGAGGAGGGGGAGGACCACATAGGGTCAGGATGAGATACGCCACACGCCCACACCACATCATGAAGAGAGGATGGGGGAGGACCACATAGGGTCAGGATGAGATACGCCACACGCCCACACCACATCATGAAGAGAGGAGTGGGGGGAGGACCACCATAGGGTCAGGATGAGATACGCCACACGCCCACACCACATCATGAGGAGAGGAGTGGGGGAGGACCACATAGGGTCAGGATGAGATACGCCACACGCCCACACCACATCATGAGGAGAGGAGTGAGGGGAGGACCACATAGGGTCAGTTATAATAAATACCTTGAACGTCAGAATGGACCTGAACTCAGTGACCACGACCACAGTGGCAGATTACAGACAACTAACAGAATTGAAGTCAATTGAATAAGACAATGCAAGTATTTAATAGATCATGTAATACAAATGTAAGTGTTAAAAAATGTTGGTATATCAATAGAATGATGGCTGTTACCATTAGTTAAGGACCCTGGGACTAAACATCTCCCTCTGCAACTGGATCCTGGACTTCCTGAAGGGCCGCACCCAGGTGGTAAGGGTAGGCAACAACACGTCTGTCATGCTGATCCTCACCACTGGGGCCACTCAGGGCTGTGTACTTAGTTCCCTCTTGTACTCCCTGTTCACCCACGACAGTGTGGCCAAACATGACTTTAACACCATCATTAAGTTTGCTGACAACACAACCGACAACAATGATACAGCCTATAGGGAGGAAGTCAGAGACCTGGTAGTGTGGTGCCAGGACAACGACCTCTCCCTCATTGTGAGCTAGACAAAGGCGCGGATTGTGGACTACAGGAAAAGGCGGGCCGAACAGGCCCCCATTAACATCAACGGGGCCGATGTGGAGAGGGTCGAGAGTTTCAAGTTCCTTGGTGTCCATATTACCAACGAACTATCATAGTCCAAACACACCAAGACAGTCGTTAAGAGGGCACGGCAACATATTTTCCCCCTCAGGAGACTGAAAAGAGTTTGCATGGGTCCCCAGATCCCCCAAAAGTTCTACAGCTGCACCATCAAGAGCATCCTGACCGGTTGCATCAACGCCTGGTATGACAATTGCTCGGCATATGACTGTAAAGCGCTACAGAGGGTAGTGCGTACGTCCCAGTACATCACTGGTGCCAAGCTTCTTGCTATCAGGACCTATATACTAGGCGGTGTCAGAAAAAAGCCTAAAATATTGTCAGAGACTCCAGTCACCAAGTCATAGACAGTTTTCTCTGCTACCGCACGGCAAGTGGTACCAGAGCTCCAAATCTAGGACCAAAAGGTTCCTTAACAGCTTGTAAACATTATTAAAGTGACCAGTGTTCAATGACTGTACGAGTATAGGGCAGCTCTCAGGTGCAGGGTTGAGTACCTGGTGGTGGCTGGCTAGTGACAGTGTCCTAAGGGGCTTACGTCCCCCACAATGTGAAAATACATGATTCCTATCATTGTCTGTCTATAGCAATGCTTTTAAAATACAAATGTATGCATATGGGCATGCTATGTTTCTTGTCAAAGTCAATGAAGACATATGCACATTGAACACTCATTCTGTGAGAAGGCATGTTATGCATGTCATGCAAATAGCCACAAGGGAGCAGCAGAACACTGGAAATGACAGCAGACATTGAAGGCTCCAGGTATTACCCCCCAAGCATAGATCTAGTATCAGCTCATCATACCTACCTCAATCCATACAACTGATGACTGACAGGGTGGCAATTTCCATTGATTCCATCCATGGCCATATGAAACACCTCATGAAGTTCACATCAAGAGATCTGTTAGACTTATACATACATACTATTAACAGTAATTAAAGTTCAGTCACCATGTGGCATTCATATCACTGCACTGTAATAACACATTTGTTGTAACATAGCATTTTAAAATCATTATAAGAACATTGCAATAACATATTGTATGGCCATAGTGCTCTTTATTTAATGACTTGAGAGTATGATTTTGTAAGCCTGACTTCCTAGTCACTGATTAGAAACATTGTTTTCATCATGTTGAGCACATCCCTGGGTGGACATAATGTCATTACCAATTTCAAAAAGCAAAAATGTCCATAGAGAAACAGTTTCACTGACCTCTACTGTAGCTAAGGTATTGCAAGCCTATTGTGTGCTGCTGTTGAATCACATAGGTGGATAAGCCCTTATAAACCTATAGTAAACCGCGTGACAGTTAGAAAGCCGTTAATGCATCTCAAACCATTCGCTTTACACATCGTTTTGTCCGTTTTTTTCGTACTCCTAATTGCCCATTATAAGTGTGTCACTTTGACAGGGTTGTTTTACCAAGGTATCACATGTCACTCACTAGCGGGCCATGTAGGCTAGCCGACAGTAGGGAAGTGAATTGCACTTCCTCCTTTTACACACCACTGTTCAGCACAGCATTATAGGAGTAGCCCACAAAGTGAAAATGGAAAGAGCGAAAACTGAACGGGGCTGTGTCCTGTAATTGCCTATTCACTTTGTAAGAGGAAAAAACATTGCGGGGAATGACAATGGATTCGTATTAGAACGCTCCAACAACACCTATTCAGCGACGAGCAGCAGAGTCAACGTAACATTTACACAAATACAATGGCAGCGACCTAGATCAACTTGTGGACTTGCTTTCTAAACGGATCATAGAGGGGGGGGCCTTGCAACTTTTAGAAACTTGTTGGATACGGTGGAGCAAAAGGACGCAAACATGAAGAAACAGTTTAATCGCATGAAACAGCTCGCCAACCAAACAGTTGGAAGGTAGGCAAAGTATTTTGGATAAATAAAAGTGTAGCCTACTATTATTTAGTGGGCTCGGGCGGTATTTTCCTTTGCAGTGTTGCAGTCATTGCTGTCATTTATTTTGTCGGTAATGTTGCATTGTAGTTAGGCTGCATTGTAGTTAGGCTGCATTGTAGTTAGGCTACATTGTAGTTCCATTGTAACTTTGTAGTTACAGTGTAGCTGCTGAGACAGGTTGGCAGTTGTAATTGAGACGGCATGACCAAACTGTCACTAACCGTGTTATGATACATATCTCCCTATCACAAATCGTTCTCCTGACCATAGCCAGCCTCTGTGAGTTTTATCTCATCTCAGTGGGCTGTGTCAGAAGTGTTGGGCCACATATGAGTACTCAAGAATGGATTGATACCAATTAAATGTGATAATATAAGAAAGATATGCCTAAGAAATATTACAATGAATAACTTTTGTAATGAATACATGAACATGTAATCAAAAAGCTTGTAGTCAAAACCTGATGTGGATATGATGTTTGAATAGTTTGCCTGACAAATGTTAACTTCTTAATGGTAGGCTACATGCGTCCTATATGGATTGATTTGTTAGGCCTACACGTGGTGTGGGAAGAAAGTAAACATGGTGGTCTAACCAAATGGTGGTCTAACCATGATTTAATCAGTCGCCCTGTGCAATTGGGTTCTGGACTTCCTGACGGGCCACCCCCCAGATGGTAAAGGTAGGAAACAACATCTCCACTTGGGGCCCCACAAGGGTGCGTGCTCAGCCCTCTCCTGTACTCGCTGTTCACCAATGACTGTGTGGCCATGCACGCCTACAACTCAATCATCAAGTTTGCAGACGACACAACAGAAGTGGGATTGATTAGCCGCCTCTTCAACCTCAGGAGGCTAAAGACATGTGACTTGTCACCTAAACCCTCACAAACTTTTACAGATGCACAATTGAGAGCATCCTGTCAGGCTGTATCACCGCCTGGTACGGCAACTGCACCGCCCACAACTGCAAGGCTCTCCAGGAGGTGGTGCGGTCTGCACAACGTACCACCAGGAGCGAACTACCTGTTCTCCAGGACACATACAGCACCTGATGTCACAGGAAGGCTTAAAATCTCATCAAAGACAACAACCACCCGAGCCACTGCCTGTTCACCCCGCTACCATCCAGAAGGCGAGGTCAGTACAGGTGCATCAAAGCTGGGACCGAGAGACTGAAAAACAGCTTCTATCTCAAGACCATCAGATTGTTAAACAGCCACCACTAACTGCCTACATACAGACTTGAAATCAGTGGCCACTTTAATAAATGGATCACTAGTCACTTTAATAATGCCACTTTAATAATGTTTACTTATCTTGCATTACTCATCTCAAATGTATATACTGTATTTTATACCATCTATTGTATCTTGCCTATGAGGCTCTGTCATTGTTCATCCAAATATTAAAATGTACATATTCTTATTCCATCCCTTTACTGGGATTTGTGTGTATTAGGTAGTTGTTGTGGAATTGTTAGATATTACTGCACTGTTGGAACTAGAAGCACAAGTATTTCGCTACACTCATTAACATCTGCTAACCATGTGTATGTGACCAATACATTTTGATTTGATTTGTATATAGCTAGTGTGCTATGATGGAAAAACACTGACTGTTATATGTTTATAGCCAACTCCCATGTAAAGGGGGAATCCCCATCCATCCAACCAGGCACTGTGCAGCCCCCATCCCACACTGCTTCCTCACTGTGCCCCCTCTCCCTCTGACCCTACAGGGGTTGCCCTCAGGCGCTCAACATCACTGTTATTCCTCAGTCTCTGCTGATGTCCACTGCGCTAACACTGTTGTCCCTCAGTCTCTGCTGATGTCCACTGAGCTAACACTACTGTTGTCCCTCAGTCTCTGCTGATGTCCACTGAGCTAACACTGTTGTCTCTCAGTCTCTGCTGATGTCCACTGAGCTAACACTACTGTTGTCCCTCAGTCTCTGTTGATGTCCACTGAGCTAACACCACTGTTGTCCCTCAGTCTCTGTTGATGTCCACTGAGCTAACACCACTGTTGTCCCTCAGTCTCTGTTGATGTCCACTGAGCTAACACCACTGTTGTCCCTCAGTCTCTGTTGATGTCCACTGAGCTAACACCACTGTTGTCCCTCAGTCTCTGTTGATGTCCACTGAGCTAACACCACTGTTGTCCCTCAGTCTCTGTTGATGTCCACTGAGCTAACACCACTGTTGTCCCTCAGTCTCTGTTGATGTCCACTGAGCTAACACCACTGTTGTCCCTCAGTCTCTGCTGATGTCCACTGAGCAACAGTATTATCACATTAGGATATTATATGGACCATAAGTACTACACACTATATCCTCCAGTAGTACATCCTCTGGAATAACTATTGAAGCTCTAATGGATGAGTACTTCTCACTGGTAGCCTACAGTGTACATGTGTAAAACTCATTCCACGAAGGGCCGAGTGTCTGGATTGAAGAATGAAGGTCCTGGTTAGTAAGACAATCGCCTGACCTGGTTATCTAGGGCTTAATTGAAAGGAAAAACAACAACCAGCAGAGACTAGGCCCTCCATGGAATGAGTTTGACACCCCTGCTATAGTGGATGATGGGGTTTACATTCCCCCTCATAATGTAAAGTGTTATATAAATACAATCCATTATCATTAAGTCTGTTTATTATCATTAGGAATAGAATAACTTTACCCTGTCTGTAATAGTTATTAGAGTTTAAGTAAGAGGCCTTGATTGCCTATCCAGTCTTTTCCATATATTGGGACATAGCTGTAAACACAGCTGGGCAGGCTGACAGCTAGAGAGGATGCGTTCCAAATGGCATCCTATTCCATTTATAGTGCCTGTTTGACCAGGCCCCATAGGGCTCTCATTGGTCAATTAACCACACGGTCCAACCGAAACTTGACCTCCGCCTTTAACCCAACCCCTCCGAAAGAGACGCATACATTCACAGGTATATACATATATACATTCATACATATACACACACTACTGGTCGAAAGTTTTAGAACACCTACTCATTCAAAGGTTTTTCTTTATTTGTATTATTTTCTACATTGTAGAATAATAGTGAAGACATCAAAACTATGAATTAACACATATGGAATCATGTAGTAACCAAAAATATATTTCATATTTGAGATTCTTTCCTTAATGCATTTGAGCCAATCAGTTGTGTTGTGTTATACAGAATATAACCCTATTTGGTAAAAGACCAAGTCAACTCAAATAAGCAAAGAGAAACAACAGAGGAAGAGGAACATTTCAAGAACTTTGAAAGTTTCTTCAAATGCCGTCACAAAAAACCATCAAGCGCTATGATGAAACAGTCTCTCATGAGGACCGCCACAGGAAAGGAAGACCCAGAGTTATCTCTGCTGCAGAGGATAAGTTCATTAGAGTTACCAGCCTCAGAAATTGCAGCCCAAATAAATGCTTCACAGAGTTCAACAGACACATCTCAACATCAACTGTTCAGAGGAGACTGTGTGAATCAGGCCTTCATGGTCAAATTGCTGCAAAGAAACCACTACTAAAGGACACCAATAAGAAGAAGAGACTTGGTTGGGCCAAGAAACACAAGCAATGAACATTAGACCGGTGGAAATTTGTCCTTTAGTCTGGAGTCCAGATTTGAGATTTTTGGTTCCAACCTCCGTGTCTTTGTGGGTGAACAGATGATCTCCGCATGTGTATTTCCCACCGTGAAGCATGGAGGAGGAGGTGTGATGGTGTGGGGGTGCTTTGCTGGTGACAATGTCAGTGATTTATTTAGAATTCAAGCCACACTTAACCAGCATGGCTACCACAGCATTCTGCAGCGATACGTCATCCCATCTGGTTTGCACTTAGTCCCACTATCATTTGTTTTTCAACAGGACAATGACCCAACACACCTTCAGGCAGTGTAAGATCTATTTGACCAAGAAGGAGAGTGATGGAGTGCTGCATCAGATGACCTGGCATCCACAATCCCCCGACCTCAACCCAATTGAGATGGTTTTGGATGAGTCGGACCACTATGTGAAGGAAAAACAGCCAACAAGTGCTCAGCATATGTCGGAACTCCTTCAAGACAGTTGGAAAAGACATAGTGATTAGGCTGTAATTTGGGATACATACAGTGTAGACTGACGTGCATGCTGCCACCAACTTTTGGCAGAACTACTCTACTCTCAAATTCCTGTGGGCCTGCTGCCAGTGGGACTGCCTGGTAGGCTTACCAAACAAAATACATTTCACAAAAACAGTTGGCTGAACACAGGAGTTGCATGAGGTGTGATTCATGCAGAAGTTTGTTGCGAATCTATGAGTATCACAAACTAATATGAATGAACATCTCAAACTAAAAGTAGTTTTGATGAGAGTGGTGAAACTGTTTGATCAATGCAAAAAAGTATGTATTACGCATACCTACATGTAATATAGTGACCAGGGAAACACAACTCAAAGTAATACTAATACATTTTACCCCTAACTTTTACCCCTAACTTTTAGTCCTAACCTTTTGCACAAAACAAAATATTTTTTTCCGGAGTCGATGGGGACTATGTGGAGGGTGGTGTACTAATGGTGTAATGATTCATATCAATCTTCCCCTCTGTATGTCACCACCCTGGTGATGAGGGCCTCTCTGTCTCCGGAAAGGACAGGCGGGCCAGGCTGGGGCACGGGGAGGTTTTATGGAGTAAACGTTTCCATGCTTGGTCAGCCAGGAGACAGCATGGTGCTGTGGACGTCACTGAGCTACACTGTAGTAAATAAAAAAAGAAGGACGGAACCACTGTTTGGGTTTAGTCATACTGTCGTCTCATTCCCAGCCCTGTCTTCATAGTAACGCCATAACCCTGCCAAGCGAGGCTAAAGTTTGTACCAGTAATACTCTTTTGGTAGTCAATGCTAGTCTATTTGATTTAGTAGGTTCAATACTAGCGTGTTTATTGAAGTGATAGTACCCTCGAAGCCGGTGTTTGGGGAATATATTGGCACGTTAGCAAACCAGCATTGAGGGCATTATCACTTCTATATAATGGGTTACCAACGTATTCAAATACTTATGGACATATTTTCATCCCCCAAAATATTTTTTATGAATTTATTCATACTATTTCATCCTTCTATGAGATATAGTCCCGACACAAACCTAAGTCTGTTCGTTCTATCGGTTTGGTTGCCAGAGACACGACCCAGTCGCTAAGTCTTTTAGTACTGTATCTATGTACGCGACCCAGTCATTCATTCTAAATGTTCCAAATGCAAACGTTCTTATCCCTTGATTGCTAGCTAACCAACTACGGCTAATTTACAGTCACGGCAAACAGTGCAACCAGAATAATTGCAAATGAGCTGCATTTGCATTTGTTTACACTGTTTTCTAGTGACATTTATTTGGATACATCCATAACAATGAGCTAATCTAGGTCCAACAGCAAGACAGCAAGGTTTATATCAAATCTCTGTAATTCCAGGTATGAAATGATTGTTAAAAGAATCGGCCCATAGATGAGTATAACCAGTATTAATTTAGGCTTGATTAGTTTTACTGTAGATATGTTCACATAACACTAAACGAAGACTTTTAAAGTGTCCCTCTGTCGTTTCCAGTGAATGAATTAGGGTCTTTCTATTTCACCAGAGTGGTGAAGCTGTAGAACACCTCCCTCACTGTGCCTATGGTCTGGTGAAAGACTGCTGGAATACTCATCATATCTTTGATACAGATTGATACAGATTGTAATGTAGTTTGCAGACCTGAGTCAATGGGAGGTCACTGTGTGTAGGTGTGCTTGCATGAAGGGGGTATATGTGTTTTGTGTGTGAGTGTGAGTAGCCTACAAGTGTTTTTGTGTGTGTATTTGAGCACACTCGTGTATGTGTTTATATTTAATATATATATTTGTGTGTATACGTGGGATTGGCCTACACGTGTGTGGAGGGGGTGTACTTGTGTATGTGTGTGAGTAGCCTATGTTTGTGTGTGTGTACACCAGTGCATGTCTGTTTATATTTATCTGTGTATGTGGTGAGCCTATATGTGTTACAGGTTAGCATAGTGATAAGAGCATCAGCAGTTATTTCCTACACTTGTCAAATTGCAGCAGTATGTTACTGGCTAATGTGGTCAGTCTGTTTTGCATTCCTTTCCTCCATATCTTAATTTCTGTTACCAAGCTTAAAGTATGTGTAGTATACTGCATTAATAACACGTTTGCTATGTATTAGCTCTGAGGACATAGCAGCTCTGCATCACCAAATATGTAGACCACAGTGTAAAGTTGTTGAATATGTAGACAACAGTGTAAAGAGGAGTTGAATATGTAGACAACAGTGTAAAGAGTAGTTGAATATGTAGACAACAGTGTAAAGAGTAGTTGAATATGTAGACCACAGTGTAAAGAGTAGTTGAATATGTAGACAACAGTGTAAAGAGTAGTTGAATATGTAGATAACAGTGTAAAGAGTAGTTGAATATGTAGACCACAGTGTAAAGAGTAGTTGAATATGTAGACAAAAGTGTAAAGAGTAGTTGAATATGTAGACCACAGTGTAAAGAGTAGTTGAATATGTAGACAACAGTGTAAAGAGTAGTTGAATATGTAGACAACAGTGTAAAGAGTAGTTGAATATGTAGACAACAGTGTAAAGAGTAGTTGAATATGTAGACCACAGTGTAAAGAGTAGTTGAATATGTAGACCACAGTGTAAAGAGTAGTTGAATATGTAGACAACAGTGTAAAGAGTAGTTGAATATGTAGACAACAGTGTAAAGAGTAGTTGAATATGTAGACCACAGTGTAAAGAGTAGTTGAATATGTAGACAACAGTGTAAAGAGTAGTTGAATATGTAGACAACAGTGTAAAGAGTAGTTGAATATGTAGACCACAGTGTAAAGAGTAGTTGAATATGTAGACAACAGTGTAAAGAGTAGTTGAATATGTAGACAACAGTGTAAAGAGTAGTTGAATATGTAGACCACAGTGTAAAGAGTAGTTGAATATGTAGACCACAGTGTAAAGAGTAGTTGAATATGTAGACCACAGTGTAAAGAGTAGTTGAATATGTAGACCACAGTGTAAAGAGTAGTTGAATATGTAGACCACAGTCTAAAGAGTAGTTGAATATGTAGACCACAGTGTAAAGAGTAGTTGAATATGTAGACCACAGTGTAAAGAGTAGTTGAATATGTAGACAACAGTGTAAAGAGTAGTTGAATATGTAGACAACAGTGTAAAGAGTAGTTGAATATGTAGACCACAGTGTAAAGAGTAGTTGAATATGTAGACAACAGTGTAAAGAGTAGTTGAATATGTAGACCACAGTGTAAAGAGTAGTTGAATATGTAGACAACAGTGTAAAGGGTAGTTGAATATGTAGACAACAGTGTAAAGAGTAGTTGAATATGTAGACCACAGTGTAAAGAGTAGTTGAATATGTAGACTACAGTGTAAAGAGTAGTTGAATATGTAGACCACAGTGTAAAGAGTAGTTGAATATGTAGACAACAGTGTAAAGAGGAGTTGAATATGTAGACCACAGTGTAAAGAGTAGTTGAATATGTAGACAACAGTGTAAAGAGGAGTTGAATATGTAGACCACAGTGTAAAGAGTAGTTGAATATGTAGACAACAGTGTAAAGAGGAGTTGAATATGTAGACAACAGTGTAAAGAGGAGTTGAATATGTAGACAACAGTGTAAAGAGGAGTTGAATATGTAGACAACAGTGTAAAGAGGAGTTGAATATGTAGACCACAGTGTAAAGAGTAGTTGAATATGTAGACCACAGTGTAAAGTTGTTGAATATGTAGACCACAGTGTAAAGAGGAGTTGAATATGTAGACAACAGTGTAAAGAGTAGTTGAATATGTAGACCACAGTGTAAAGAGTAGTTGAATATGTAGACCACAGTGTAAAGAGTAGTTGAATATGTAGACAACAGTGTAAAGAGTAGTTGAATATGTAGACCACAGTGTAAAGAGTAGTTGAATATGTAGACAACAGTGTAAAGTAGTTGAATATGTAGACAACAGTGTAAAGAGTAGTTGAATATGTAGACAACAGTGTAAAGAGTAGTTGAATATGTAGACCACAGTGTAAAGAGTAGTTGAATATGTAGACAACAGTGTAAAGTAGTTGAATATGTAGACAACAGTGTAAAGAGTAGTTGAATATGTAGACCACAGTGTAAAGAGTAGTTGAATATGTAGACCACAGTGTAAAGAGTAGTTGAATATGTAGACCACAGTGTAAAGAGTAGTTGAATATGTAGACCACAGTGTAAAGAGTAGTTGAATATGTAGACCACAGTGTAAAGTTGTTGAATATGTAGACCACAGTGTAAAGAGGAGTTGAATATGTAGACAACAGTGTAAAGTAGTTGAATATGTAGACAACAGTGTAAAGTAGTTGAATATGTAGACCACAGTGTAAAGAGTAGTTGAATATGTAGACCACAGTGTAAAGTAGTTGAATATGTAGACCACAGTGTAAAGAGTAGTTGAATATGTAGACCACAGTATAAAGAGTAGTTGAATATGTAGACAACAGTGTAAAGAGTAGTTGAATATGTAGACAACAGTGTAAAGTAGTTGAATATGTAGACCACAGTGTAAAGAGTAGTTGAATATGTAGACCACAGTGTAAAGTAGTTGAATATGTAGACCACAGTGTAAAGAGTAGTTGAATATGTAGACAACAGTGTAAAGTAGTTGAATATGTAGACCACAGTGTAAAGAGTAGTTGAATATGTAGACCACAGTGTAAAGTAGTTGTCACGCCTTGGTCATTGTATCTTGTGTTTTGTTATATGTTTGGGTAGGCCAGGGTGTGACATGGGTTTATATGTTGTATTTCGTATTGGGGTTGTATTAATTGGGATTGTGTATTATTAGGGGTGTGTCTAGTTAGACTTGGCTGCCTGAGGCGATTCCTAATTGGAGTCAGCTGATTCTCGTTGTCTCGGATTGGGAACCGTATTTAGGCAGCCTGAGTGCGCGTTGTATTTCGTGGGTGATTGTACCTGTCTCTGTGTTAGTCACCAGATAGGCTGTATTAGTTTCACTTGTTTGTTGTTTTCGTATTTTCAGTTATTTTCATGTACCGCTTTATCTTAATTAAAAGTCATGAGTAACCTACACGCTGCATTTCGGTATGACTCTCTACAAACAACAGACGAAGTACATTACAGAATCGCCCACCACGATTCACAGACCGAGCAGCGTGTGAACTGGCAGGATCTGAAGGAGGACGCTATGGACGGCAGAAGCAGGGATTATACGACGTGGGAAGAAATCGACAGATGGGCGGCTGACCCAGAGCGAGTGCAGGAGCCCGCCTGGGATTCCCTACAGCAATGCGAAGAGGGCTATACACTGATGGAATCGAAAAGGAAAGCACGGCTATACAGAGCGAAAACCGTAGGTAACGGGGGAAAGCGCAGAGAGAGAGTGGCAGAGTCAGGAGTCAGACCTGAGCCTACTCTCCCTGTTAATTGTGAGGAGCAGCAATATGAGGACTTCTGGTCTTGGGAGATGATATTAGACGGTCAAGGACCCTGGGCGCAGCCGGGAGAATATCGCAGTCCCAAGGAGGAAATAGAAGTAGCTAAAGTGGAGAGGCGCGAGTATGAGGAGGCAGCACTGCGACGCAGTTGGAAACCGGAAAGTCACCCCAAAAAATGTATTGGGGGGGGCTAAAAGGGAGAATAGTTATGCCAGGTAGGAAACCTGTGCATACTCCCTGTGCTCACCGTTGGGCTAGAGAGACCGGGCAGGCACCGTGTTATGCTATGGAGCGCACGGTGTTTCCAGTGCGGGTGCAGAGCCAGCTGCGACTCATACCAGCCCTTCCTATTGGCCGGGCTAGAGTGGGCATCGAGCCAGGTAAGCTTGGGCAGGCTCGGTGCTCAAGAGCTCCAGTGCGCCTGCACGGTCCGGTCTATCCAGAGCCACCTCTACACACCAGTCCTCCGGTAGCAGCTCCCCGCACCAGGCTTTCTGTGCGTGTCCTCGCGCCAGTACCACCAGTTCCAGCACCACGCACCAGGCCTCCAGTGCGCCTCGCCTGTTTAGCGGAGCCAGAGCCTTTCTCCTCTCCTGCGCTGCCGGAATATCCTGTCTGTCCAGCGCCACCAGTGCTACCAGTCGGCCCAGCGCGTCCAGTGCGCCTCGCCTGTTCAGCTCAGCCAGAGCCTTTCTCCTCTCCTGTGCTGCCGGAGTCTCCTGTCTGTCCAGCGCCACCAGTGCTCCCAGTCGGCCCAGCGCGTCCAGCGCGCCTCACCTGTTTAGCGCAGCCAGAGCTTTTCTCCTCTCCTGCGCTGTTGGAGTCTCCCGCCTGTTCAGCGCAGCCAGAGCCTTTCTCCTCTCCTGCGCTGCTGGAGTCTCCTGTCTGCCCAGCGCCGCCAGTCGGCCCAGCGTCACCAGTCTGCCAGGATCCGCCAGAAGTGCCAGTCTGCCAGGATCCGCCAGAAGTGCCAGTCTGCCAAGATCTTCTAGATCGGCCAGACAACCTTAATCATCCAGGTCCACCAGCCAGCCAGGATTTACCGGAGCCTACTACCTGCCTGAGCTTCCTCTCAGTATTGAGCTTCCTTTCAGTACTAGGCTTCCTCTCTGTACTGGGCTCCCTCTCAGTACCGGGCTTCCCCTCAGTAATGGGCTGCTTCGGTCCCGGGCTGCCCCTCTGTCCCGGGCTGCCCCTCTGTCCTGAGCTGCCCTGCTGTCCTGAGATGCCCCTCTATCCCGAGTTGCCCCTCTGTCCCGGGCTGCCCCGCTGTCCTGAGTTGCCCCTCTATCCTGAGTTGCCCCTCTATCCTGAGTTGCCCCTCTATCCTGAGTTGCCCCTCTATCCTGAGTTGCCCCTCTATCCTGAGCTGCCCCTCTGTCCCGAGCTGCCCCTCTGTACCGAGCTGCCCCTCTGTCCCGAGCTGCCCCTCTGTCCCGAGCTGCCCCTCAGTTATGTGGGGATCAGGGTGAGAACTATTAGGCCATGGTCGGCGGAGAAGGTGGATTATCCTAGGACGCGAAGGGGAGGAACTAGGACATTTATGGAGTGGGGTCCACGTCCCGAGCCAGAACCGCCACCATGGACAGACGCCCACCCGGACCCTCCCTATGCTCTTGAGGTGCGTCCCGGAGTCCGCACCTTAGGGGGGGGTTCTGTCACGCCTTGGTCATTGTATCTTGTGTTTTGTTATATGCTTGGGTAGGCCAGGGTGTGACATGGGTTTATATGTTGTATTTCGTATTGGGGTTGTATTAATTGGGAGTGTGTATTATTAGGGGTGTGTCTAGTTAGGCTTGGCTGCCTGAGGCGATTCCTAATTGGAGTCAGCTGATTCTCGTTGTCTCGGATTGGGAACCGTATTTAGGCAGCCTGAGTGCGCGTTGTATTCGTGGGTGATTGTACCTGTCTCTGTGTTAGTCACCAGATAGGCTGTATTAGTTTCACTTGTTTGTTGTTTTCGTATTTTCAGTTATTTTCATGTACCGCTTTATCTTCATTAAAAGTCATGAGTAACCTACACGCTGCATTTCGGTATGACTCTCTACAAACAACAGACGAAGTACATTACAGTAGTTGAATATGTAGACCACAGTGTAAAGTAGTTGAATATGTAGACCACAGTGTAAAGAGTAGTTGAATATGTAGACCACAGTGTAAAGTAGTTGAATATGTAGACCACAGTGTAAAGAGTAGTTGAATATGTAGACCACAGTGTAAAGTAGTTGAATATGTAGACCACAGTGTAAAGTAGTTGAATATGTAGACCACAGTGTAAAGAGTGGTTGAATATGTAGACCACAGTGTAAAGTAGTTGAATATGTAGACCACAGTGTAAAGTAGTTGAATATGTAGACCACAGTGTAAAGAGTAGTTGAATATGTAGACCACAGTGTAAAGAGTAGTTGAATATGTAGACCACAGTGTAAAGAGTAGTTGAATATGTAGACCACAGTGTAGAGTAGTTGAATATGTAGACCACAGTGTAAAGAGTAGTTGAATATGTAGACCACAGTGTAAAGAGTAGTTGAATATGTAGACCACAGTGTAAAGAGTAGTTGAATATGTAGACCACAGTGTAAAGTAGTTGAATATGTAGACCACAGTGTAAAGTTGTTGAATATGTAGACCACAGTGTAAAGTTGTTGAATATGTAGACCACAGTGTAAAGTTGTTGAATATGTAGACCACAGAGTAAAGAGTTGAACCACAAGAGATAAATAGGATGGTATGTCCCTCCCATGAGATGAATAGGCTTGATTAGGTCTTTGCTGGTGCATGACTGCTGCACCACCAAGCCCACAACCCCTCAGTTTATCCATAACCATGTTGCCCTGAGGCATTGAAACTTACCCCCAGAACAGAGTATCTTCAGCAGACACTGGCTAACATGTTCCAGTGACTGGATGGATAGATAACCGACCTGCTAGACAGAGAGCAGTGGGTTCCTGTTTAGAAGCTTGACAGAGAGTCTCTGTAACAAAGCCGTGGATAAAGTAAATAAAGAGGAAGAGATGTCTTTCTAACCCAAGTCTATATGTAACCATTACTCAGCATATTAAGATGGTAAGCTGATATGAAGCTAAATTGAATGACCTGAGAAGTGGATGTATGGGGTGGTTGACTCTAATGAGTCGATTGGTCTGATCTTTCTACATATGTTTCATTTCTTTTTCAGTGTTATAGTCTCTCTTCTCCCAGGGTCCTGACTGTAGCAATGCAATCAAGATGTCTATTCTTAGAATAATGCCTGCTAGCTCAATGCAGCTATTCTAGCTCAAATCAATGCTAATTCATTATAGATTTCTTTGTTCAGCTCTTAGCTTCCTACCTCCCCAGGCCAACCAATGGCCATGTCTTCTCAGTAACATGACACTTTACTGCATGGTCTGTGTGGATATTCTGGTTTGAGCTGTCATTTGTCTGGTCTAGATGATATCAGGGCTTGATTTATGTGGCCTTTACAGATTAAGATATATCCATCCCTAGTCTCTCTGGTGGACTTTAAACTTCACCAATTAAAGGGATGGCTCAGCGATTTAACAAAAACCAAAGTGTAGATTTCAGTCACTGCTTGTCCATAGACTGCTTTTTAGGTAAGGGAGCAAACATGTCAATACATAAAATCGCTGAACTATCAATTTTATACAATTCTGCTACTTTCAGTGGGATAGATCATAGACACAGTTTCTATTTGGTGTACTGTATACCAGCGGTAGCATTTACAGTAAAGCAGGGGCTTGGTACAGTAATGTGCAGGGTATGGTAAGGTATTATTTCAGTGGGTTACAACAGTATTAGGTAATAGATGTGTGTGTGTGTGAGGGGGTTAATTGATCCCATTGAGCATTACTGTAGGTTGTTTGCCCAGACTCCAGTAAGAGGAGAGTGCCCTCTGGGGAAGATGGTGTGTGTGTGTGTGCCTGTACGTGCACACGTGTGAGTGGGGAGGACCTAAGTTTCTGTAGCCATCCTGCCGGCTCAGCAGTATCACAACCCTCTAAATGGTGAGCTAATGATCACTTCACTATCACAACCCTCTAAATGGTGAGCTAATGATCACTTCACTATCCGAACCCTCTAAATGGTGAGCTAATGATCACTTCACTATCCGAACCCTCTAAATGGTGAGCTAATGATCACTTCACTATCACAACCCTCTAAATGGTGAGCTAATGATCACTTCACTATCACAACCCTGTAAATGGTGAGCTAATGATCACATCACTATCACAACCCTGTAAATGGTGAGCTAATGATCACATCACTATCAGAACCCTCTAAATGGTGAGCTAATGATCACATCACTATCAGAAGCCTCTAAATGGTGAACTAATGATCACATCACTATCAGATCCCTCTAAATGGTGAACTAATGATCACGTCACTATCAGAACCCTCTAAATGGTGAACTAATGATCACATCACTATCAGATCCCTCTAAATGGTGAACTAATGATCACATCACTATCAGATCCCTCTAAATGGTGAACTAATGATCACTTCACTATCACAACCCTGTAAATGGTGAGCTAATGATCACATCACTATCACAACCCTGTAAATGGTGAGCTAATGATCACATCACTATCAGAACCCTCTAAATGGTGAGCTAATGATCACATCACTATCAGAAGCCTCTAAATGGTGAACTAATGATCACATCACTATCAGATCCCTCTAAATGGTGAACTAATGATCACGTCACTATCAGATCCCTCTAAATGGTGAACTAATGATCACGTCACCATCAGAACCCTATAAATGATGAGCTAATGATCACTTCACTATCAGAACCCTATAAATGGTGAGCTAATGATCACTTCACTATCAGAACCCTATAAATGGTGAGCTAATGATCACTTCACTTCCCAACACACTTTAGGTCTGTCTTTTGTTAAGTGCTGGGAAAATCTAGTGCAGGGACCACCACTCCACTGGATTAAAGGGAACTGTGTGTTATTACAGATGTAGGGGGGAGAATTTTGGCTGTTATTTCTTTCCACAGTAAATGATGGTGTTACGATTGGTAGGATGTGTTTCCCAAAAGGTGGATCAGGAAGATCAATATGGGTTTCTCTTGCACCTGATTCGTTGTTGCTGAACGCAAGATTGCGTCGACGAACAGTTTTTGCTTATTGGGTCTCAAGAACATTTGAATGGCTTTAAGTCTGTCACAGTGCCAAGAAACCACAGCTGTATGGGATAGTGCATTTTGGTTTTGGAATAATGTCAGTAAACTCTCCACTCCTCTCTCCTCCAACATACTAGTTGACTGGTGGGTATTACATGTTTGAGACATCAACAGACCTCTCACCTCCTGCTGTTGCCATAACAAATGCTGGAATTCAGGAAACAGGAAGTGTGTGTTCTAACAGGGGTAGGATCTAACAGGCCCTCTCCCTGGAAACAGCCACAGGCAGAGGTGTGGAGTGTCGGTGTGTATGAGTGAGTTAGGTCTACTTGTGACGTTTGTTGTGCAGGGTAGTCCAGGGTGAGTTTCCTGAAGGCTTTCTTTCTCTCGTCGACCCAGGCCCAGACCACTCATAGCATAGCAGAACGTATTTTGTTGCTGTAGGGCTGCCGGCTGCGTTGTCTAGAGAAATAAAGTGCAACGTTAGCTATGACGTTACCTATGACTTGCCCCTAATCAGTAAGACAGGCTAGTCTTCATTACCTGTCGTAGTATTGGCTCAGAGATGGAGAAGTGGAGAGAGACACTGTTTACCCAGACAATCTCTGTTCGTTCTCTTTCCACTGCAACTTTACTCTTGCTAAGTTGAAATGAAGTGCAGTGGAGTTGCAGGCTTACAGCACCACTACAGCACCACTACAGTACCACAATAGTTCACATATTAAGTCCTTCAGTCATTCCTGGAATTGCATAGTTGTTTTAATCAGTAGAGAAGTCTTATAAACGGTGAGAGAGTGTGATCTGACACAACTCTGACACAGGACCTGCACTACAGTTGGGCTCAGTTGGCCTTTCCATACCATACGATATCTTAAATACCACCATGTTGCAGGTAGAAATGCAAAGTATAGAACTGACACCATTCTCTATTCTTTACAACAGAGAAGTGTTTCTGTAGCCTGGTTGAACCAGACTGAACGCTGCACTCACCATTGTTTCTGGTGAGCGCACAGTTCAGTCAGGTTTAACCAGGCTAGCATTTCTGATCTACACACTACACTTCTATTGGAACTCTCTGTAATGAATACACCCTATTATGTCTGCCTATCTGACCTTTGACCTCTTGTGTGTTTTCCTCCACAGAGCCGAGAAGACTGAGGTGCTGAGTGATGACCTTCTACAGGTGAATATTAGTATTCTGTCTCCTGCTTCCACTTTATACTCAGTCACAGCAGCCTTAGACACTGTCAAGTCAAATGCAACCATTAACATACAGTATGACTTGTGTTTACTGGGTGTAATGTGATGACTTGTGTTGACTAGATGGAACTTGTGTTGACTAGATGGAACATGTGATGACTTGTGTTGACTAGATGGAACATGTGAGGACTTGTGTTGACTAGATGGAACATGTGTTGACTAGATGGAACATGTGAGGACTTGTGTTGACTAGATGGAACATGTGTTGACTAGATGGAACATGTGTTGACTAGATGGAACATGTGTTGACTAGATGGAACATGTGATGACTTGTGTTGACTGGATGGAACATGTGATGACTAGATAGAACATGTGATGACTAGATGGAACATGTGATGACTAGATGGAACATGTGTTGACTAGATGGAACATGTGATGACTTGTGTTGACTAGATGGAACATGTGATGACTTGTGTTGACTAGATGGAACATGTGATGACTTGTGTTGACTAGATGGAACATGTGATGACTTGTGTTGACTAGATGGAACATGTGATGACTTGTGTTGACTAGATGGAACATGTGATGACTTGTGTTGACTAGATGGAACATATGATGACTTGTGTTGACTAGATGGAACATGTGAGGACTTGTGTTGACTAGATGGAACATGTGTTGACTAGATGGAACATGTGAGGACTTGTGTTGACTAGATGGAACATGTGTTGACTAGATGGAACATGTGTTGACTAGATGGAACATGTGTTGACTAGATGGAACATGTGATGACTTGTGTTGACTGGATGGAACATGTGATGACTAGATAGAACATGTGATGACTAGATGGAACATGTGTTGACTAGATGGAACATGTGATGACTTGTGTTGACTAGATGGAACATGTGATGACTTGTGTTGACTAGATGGAACATGTGATGACTTGTTTTGACTAGATGACTAGAGAGTGTATGTTACCTGAGAGGATGAGAGAGAGAGTATGTTAACTGAGAGGAGGAGAGAGAGTGTATGTTAACTGAGAGGAGGAGAGAGAGTGTATGTTAACTGAGAGGAGAGAGTGTATGTTAACTGAGAGGAGGAGGAGAGAGTGTATGTTAACTGAGAGGAGAGAGTGTATGTTAACTGAGAGGAGGAGAGAGAGTGTATGTTAACTGAGAGGAGGAGAGAGAGTGTATGTTAACTGAGAGGAGGAGAGAGAGTGTATGTTAACTGAGAGGAGGAGAGAGAGTGTATGTTAACTGAGAGGAGAGAGTGTATGTTAACTGAGAGGAGAGAGAGAGTGTATGTTAACTGAGAGGAGAGAGTGTATGTTAACTGAGAGGAGGAGAGAGAGTATGTTAACTGAGAGGATGAGAGAGAGTGTATGTTAACTGAGAGGAGAGAGTGTATGTTAACTGAGAGGAGAGAGTGTATGTTAACTGAGAGGAGGAGAGAGTGTATGTTAACTGAGAGGAGAGAGAGAGTGTATGTTAACTGAGAGGAGAGAGTGTATGTTAACTGAGAGGAGAGAGTGTATGTTAACTGAGAGGAGGAGAGAGAGTATGTTAACTGAGAGGATGAGAGAGAGTGTATGTTAACTGAGAGGAGGAGAGAGTGTATGTTAACTGAGAGGAGGAGAGAGAGAGTATGTTAACTGAGAGGATGAGAGAGAGTGTATGTTAACTGAGAGGTGGAGAGAGTGTATGTTAACTGAGAGGAGGAGGAGAGCGAGGGTTAACTGAGAGGAGGAGAGAGAGAGGGTTAACTGAGAGGAGGAGAGAGAGAGAGAGGGTTAACTGAGAGGAGGAGAGAGAGAGTATGTTAACTGAGAGGAGGAGAGAGAGGGTTAACTGAGAGGAGGAGAGAGAGAGAGGGTTAACTGAGAGGAGGAGGAGAGAGAGAGAGTGTTAACTGAGAGGAGGAGGAGAGAGAGGGTTAACTGAGAGGAGGAGAGAGAGAGTATGTTAACTGAGAGGAGGAGGAGAGAGAGAGAGTGTTAACTGAGAGGAGGAGAGAGAGAGAGGGTTAACTGAGAGGAGGAGGAGAGAGAGAGAGTGTTAACTGAGAGGAGGAGAGAGAGAGGGTTAACTGAGAGGAGGAGAGAGAGAGAGAGAGAGTGTTAACTGAGAGGAGGAGAGAGAGTGTTAACTGAGAGGAGGAGAGAGAGAGAGGGTTAACTGAGAGGAGGAGAGAGAGAGAGAGAGTGTTAACTGAGAGGAGGAGAGAGAGTGTTAACTGAGAGGAGGAGAGAGAGTGTTAACTGAGAGGAGGAGAGAGAGAGAGAGTGTTAACTGAGAGGAGGAGAGAGAGAGAGTGTTAACTGAGAGGAGGAGAGAGAGAGAGTGTTAACTGAGAGGAGGAGAGAGAGAGAGAGAGAGTGTTAACTGAGAGGAGAGAGAGAGAGAGAGAGAGAGGGTTAACTGAGAGGAGGAGAGAGAGAGAGAGAGAGGGTTAACTGAGAGGAGGAGAGAGAGAGAGAGAGAGAGAGAGAGAGGGTTAACTGAGAGGAGGAGACAGAGAGTGTTAACTGAGAGGAGGAGAGAGAGAGAGAGAGAGAGAGAGAGAGGGTTAACTGAGAGGAGGAGACAGAGAGTGTTAACTGAGAGGAGGAGAGAGAGAGAGAGAGAGAGAGAGAGAGAGAGAGAGAGAGGGTTAACTGAGAGGAGGAGACAGAGAGTGTTAACTGAGAGGAGGAGAGAGAGAGAGAGAGAGGGTTAACTGAGAGGAGGAGAGAGAGAGAGGGTTAACTGAGAGAGAGAGAGAGAGAGAGAGAGAGAGAGAGAGAGAGGGTTAACTGAGAGGAGGAGACAGAGAGTGTTAACTGAGAGAGAGAGAGAGAGAGAGAGAGAGAGAGAGAGAGAGAGAGAGAGGGTTAACTGAGAGGAGGAGACAGAGAGTGTTAACTGAGAGGAGGAGAGAGAGAGAGAGAGGGTTAACTGAGAGGAGGAGAGAGAGTGTTAACTGAGAGGAGAGAGAGAGAGAGAGAGAGAGAGAGAGAGAGAGAGTGTTAACTGAGAGGAGGAGAGAGAGAGAGAGAGAGAGAGAGAGAGAGAGGGTTAACTGAGAGGAGGAGAGAGAGAGAGAGAGAGGGTTAACTGAGAGGAGGAGAGAGAGAGAGAGAGAGAGTGTGTTAACTGAGAGGAGGAGACAGAGAGTGTTAACTGAGAGGAGGAGAGAGAGAGAGTGTTAACTGAGAGGAGGAGAGAGAGAGAGAGAGAGAGAGAGAGAGAGAGAGTGGGTGTTAACTGAGAGGAGGAGAGAGAGAGAGAGTGTTAACTGAGAGGAGGAGAGAGAGAGAGAGTGTTACCTGAGAGGAGAGAGAGAGAGAGAGTGTTAACTGAGAGGAGGAGAGAGAGAGAGAGAGAGAGTGTTAACTGAGAGGAGAGAGAGAGAGAGAGTGTTAACTGAGAGGAGGAGAGAGAGAGAGTGTTAACTGAGAGGAGAGAGAGAGAGTGTTAACTGAGAGGAGAGAGAGAGAGAGGGTTAACTGAGAGGAGGAGAGAGAGAGGGTTAGCTGAGAGGATGAGAGAGTGTATGTTACCTGAGAGGATGAGAGAGAGAGCGTGAAAGAAAATGAGTCTCCATGCTCTATTGAATAGACGTTGTCTTTAAGAGAGGGAAGGAGTGTGTTACAAGTGGAGCAGAGGAAGTGAAAGAGGGAGTGAGTGCCAGACAACTCTACACACCTCTCTCAGCTCTTCATAAAAATGACTTTGAGTCACACTTTTAGGACCTGCCTTAGTGAACTGTGAACCTAAGCTTGTCTTAATATTCACACAGCATAAGCACCTGGTCAACAGTGACAGTTTCTAGGGCTGAATAGACAAACAGAACAGGAATGGATAGGGATGCTGAAACTACATAGACAGTGGACAATGTATAGAATCTGTACTTACTGGTTATTATCACAATGCACTATGGGATTTTAGGCCGACTTCATAGTCTGAGTTGAAAGGTATTGACTATAAATAAGAGACTGCATCTCAATAGTCAGGAATGGCTTCCTCTCCTCCACTCCTCTGCTCTTATCTTCATAATCACAAACTGAAATAACATAACAGGTAAAAGTGATATGGAAAGGAAACTGAAATCCAATCTTTCACATATGAATGACCATGATGGAGGTACTTACTGTAAATTGAAACACATCCTAACTCCCTGCTATGCTGACTGACTCTTCCTTGGTGAGAATGCAGTAAGAGGCTGTTTACATGTATTGAGACACATCCTAACTCCCTGCTATACTGACTGACTCTTCCTTGGTGAGAATGCAGTAAGAAGCTGTTTACATGTATTGAGACACATCCTAACTCCCTGCTATACTGACTGACTCTTCCTTGGTGAGAATGCAGTAAGAAGCTGTTTACATGTATTGAGACACATCCTAACTCCCTGCTATACTGACTGACTCTTCCTTGGTGAGAATGCAGTAAGAAGCTGTTTACATGTATTGAAACACATCCTAACTCCCTGCTATACTGACTGACTCTTCCTTGGTGAGAATGCAGTAAGAAGCTGTTTACATGTATTGAAACACATCCTAACTCCCTGCTATGCTGACTGACTCTTCCTTGGTGAGAATGCAGTAAGAAGCTGTTTACATGTATTGAAACACAGCCTTTAACTCCCTCAAGACTCCCCTGGGAAGAATTCAGGAGATAGGGATTCCCTCCCACAAGTTCTCCCTCAGCTAAACTTTGCTCCTGCAGAAGTGCTTTGTGCTGCCCAAGACACTCCTACTATCTATTTCCCCTGCTCACTGGAATGTGCTTCACTAGTTGAATGCTAATGTCTCTCTGAGTGTGAGGGCAATCCAAGTCAGGGCTATGGTTCGTATCACATGGATGACAGTCTAGTTCCAGCATTCAGAGTTCCTTTCTGGAGCCTGGTGGGTTTTATACAGGCATTTTCACCCTTGAAGGGTATTGCCTGCATATACAAACGCAAGTATGCCTACATGTACACACAAACACACACATTATGTTCTTCTACCCTCGTGGGGACCTAAAATCATTTTTATTCAAAATCCTATTTTTCCTAACCCTTACCATAACCCTAACCTGTAACACTAACACTAAACCTAACTCCAAACCCTTAACCTAACCTGTAACACGAACTCCAAACCCTTAACCTAACCTGTAACACGAACCCTAAACCTAACTCCGAACCTTTAGCCTAAACCTAACCTGTAACACTAACCCTAAACCTAACCCTAACCTGTAACACTAACCCTAAACCTAACTCTGAACCCTTAACCTAACCCTAACCTGTAACACTAACCCTAAACCTAACTCTGAACCCTTAACCTAACCCTAACCTGTAACACTAACCCTAAACCTAACTCTGAACCCTTAACCTAACCCTAACCTGTAACACTAACCCTAAACCTAACTCCGAACCCATAGCCTAACCCTGACCTGTAACACTAACCCTTAACCTGTAACACTAACCCTAAACCTAACTCCGAACCCTTAACCTAACCCCTAAGCTTAAATAACCTTTGTCCCCAACTTTTGGAGATATTTGTCTTGCCCATTCACCCTCTGAATGACACACATACACAATCCATGTCGAATTGTCTCAAGGCTTAAAAATCCTTCTTTAACCCGTCTTCTCCTCTTCATCTACACTGATTGAAGTGGATTTAACAAGTGACATCAATAAGGTATCATAGCTATTTCACCTGGTCAGTCTGTGTCATGGAAAGAGCAGGTGTTCATAATGTTTTGTACACTCAGTGTATACAGGCATGTCTATACACATATGCCTGCATATACAAACACAGGCATACACATAAACAATGACACCGTAAACAAAGAGACAGATGGCAGACACATTCAATTAATTTCAACAGATACAGTATAATATACCGATTTAACCCACAGTTTTCTGTTTGCGGGTGGATAGCTCAATATATCAAGAGAGACCAGGTACTATAATTCAATATATCAAGAGAGACCAGGTATTACTACTCAATATGTCAAGAGAGACCAGGTACTACTACTCAGTATGTCCAGGGAGACCAGGTACTGTAGTTCAATATGTCAAGAGAGACCAGGTACTACTTCTCAATATATCAAGAGAGAACAGGTATTACTACTCAATATTTCAAGAGAGACCAGGTACTGTAGCTCTATGTCCAGAGAGACCAGGTACTGTAGCTCAATATGTCAAGAGAGACCAGGTACTACTTCTCAATATGTTGTAGAGAGACCAGGTACTGTAGCTCAATATGTCAAGAGAGACCAGGTACTACTTCTCAATATGTCGTAGAGAGACCAGGTACTGTAGCTCAATATGTCAAAAGAGACCAGGTACTGTAGCTCTATGTCCAGAGAGACCAGGTACTACTTCTCAATATGTCAAGAGAGACCAGGTACTGTAGCTCTATGTCCAGAGAGTCCAGGTACTATAACTCAATATGTCAAGAGAGACCAGGTACTGTAGCTCTATGTCCAGAGAGACCAGGTACTGTAGCTCAATATGTCAAGAGAGACCAGGTACTACTTCTCAATATGTCGTAGAGAGACCAGGTACTGTAGGTCAATATGTCAAGAGAGACCAGGTACTGTAGATCAATGTGTCAAGAGAGACCAGGTACTGTAGGTCAATATGTCAAGAGAGTCCAGGTACTGTAGCTCAATATGTCAAGAGAGACCAGGTACTACTTCTCAATATGTCGTAGAGAGACCAGGTACTGTAGGTCAATATGTCAAGAGAGTCCAGGTACTGTAGCTCAATGTGTCAAGAGAGACCAGGTACAGTAGCTCAATATGTCAAGAGAGACTAGGTACTGTAGCTCTATGTCCAGAGAGACCAGGTACTGTAGCTCAATATGGCAAGAGAGACCAGGTACTGTAGCTCTATGTCCAGAGAGACCAGGTACTGTAGCTCAATATGTCTAAAGAGACCAGGTACTATAACTGAATTTGTCAAGAGAGACCAGGTACTGTAGTGATATATGCCAAGAGAGAGCAGGTACTATAACTCAATTTGTCTAGAGAAACCAGGTACTATAACTCAGTATGTCTAAAGAGACCGGGTACTATAACTCAATTTGTCAAGAGAGACCAACTACTGTAGCTCAATATGTCAAGAGAGACCAGGTACTGTAGCTCAATATATCAAGAGAGACCAGGTACTATAATTCAACATATCAAGAGAGACCAGGTACTACTACTCAATATGTCAAGAGAGACCAGGTACTATAACTCAATATGTCAAGAGAGACCAGGTACTGTAGCTCAATATATCAAGAGAGACCAGGTACTGTAACTCAATATGTCAAGAGAGACCAGGTACTGTAGCTCAATATGTCAAGAGAGACCAGGTACTGTAACTCAATATGTCAAGAGAGACCAGGTACTGTAGCTCTATGTCTAGAGAGACCAGGTACTGTAGCTCAATATGTCAAGAGAGACCAGGTACTACTTCTCAATATGTCGTAGAGAGACCAGGTACTGTAGCTCAATATGTCAAGAGAGACCAGGTACTACTTCTCAATATGTCGTAGAGAGACCAGGTACTGTAGCTCAATATGTCAAAAGAGACCAGGTACTGTAGCTCTATGTCCAGAGAGACCAGGTACTACTTCTCAATATGTCAAGAGAGACCAGGTACTGTAGCTCTATGTCCAGAGAGTCCAGGTACTATAACTCAATATGTCAAGAGAGACCAGGTACTGTAGCTCTATGTCCAGAGAGACCAGGTACTGTAGCTCAATATGTCAAGAGAGACCAGGTACTACTTCTCAATATGTCGTAGAGAGACCAGGTACTGTAGGTCAATATGTCAAGAGAGACCAGGTACTGTAGATCAATGTGTCAAGAGAGACCAGGTACTGTAGGTCAATATGTCAAGAGAGTCCAGGTACTGTAGCTCAATATGTCAAGAGAGACCAGGTACTACTTCTCAATATGTCGTAGAGAGACCAGGTACTGTAGGTCAATATGTCAAGAGAGTCCAGGTACTGTAGCTCAATGTGTCAAGAGAGACCAGGTACAGTAGCTCAATATGTCAAGAGAGACTAGGTACTGTAGCTCTATGTCCAGAGAGACCAGGTACTGTAGCTCAATATGGCAAGAGAGACCAGGTAATGTAGCTCTATGTCCAGAGAGACCAGGTACTGTAGCTCAATATGTCTAAAGAGACCAGGTACTATAACTGAATTTGTCAAGAGAGACCAGGTACTGTAGTGATATATGCCAAGAGAGAGCAGGTACTATAACTCAATTTGTCTAGAGAAACCAGGTACTATAACTCAGTATGTCTAAAGAGACCGGGTACTATAACTCAATTTGTCAAGAGAGACCAACTACTGTAGCTCAATATGTCAAGAGAGACCAGGTACTGTAGCTCAATATATCAAGAGAGACCAGGTACTATAATTCAATATATCAAGAGAGACCAGGTACTACTACTCAATATGTCAAGAGAGACCAGGTACTATAACTCAATATGTCAAGAGAGACCAGGTACTGTAGCTCAATATATCAAGAGAGACCAGGTACTGTAACTCAATATGTCAAGAGAGACCAGGTACTGTAGCTCAATATGTCAAGAGAGACCAGGTACTGTAACTCAATATGTCAAGAGAGACCAGGTACTGTAGCTCTATGTCTAGAGAGACCAGGTACTGTAGCTCAATATGTCAAGAGAGACCAGGTACTACTTCTCAATATGTCGTAGAGAGACCAGGTACTGTAGGTCAATATGTCAAGAGAGTCCAGGTACTGTAGCTCAATATGTCAAGAGAGACCAGGTACAGTAGCTCAATATGTCAAGAGAGACCAGGTACTGTAGATCAATGTGTCAAGAGAGACTAGGTACTGTAGCTCAATATGTCAAGAGAGACCAGGTACTGTAGCTCTATGTCCAGAGAGACCAGGTACTGTAGCTCAATATATCAAGAGAGACCAGGTACTGTAGCTCAATGTGTCAAGAGAGACCAGGTATTACTACTCAATATGTCAAGAGAGACCAGGTACTATAACTGAATTTGTCAAGAGAGACCAGGTACTGTAGTGATATATGCCAAGAGAGAGCAGGTACTATAACTCAATTTGTCTAGAGAAACCAGGTACTATAACTCAGTATGTCTAAAGAGACCGGGTACTATAACTCAATTTGTCAAGAGAGACCAACTACTGTAGCTCAATATGTCAAGAGAGACCAGGTACTGTAGCTCAATATATCAAGAGAGACCAGGTACTATAATTCAATATATCAAGAGAGACCAGGTACTACTACTCAATATGTCAAGAGAGACCAGGTACTATAACTCAATATGTCAAGAGAGACCAGGTACTGTAGCTCAATGTGTCAAGAGAGACCAGGTACTACTACTCAGTATGTCCAGAGAGACCAGGTACTGTAGATCAATATGTCAAGAGAGACCAGGTACTGTAGATCAATATGTCAAGAGAGACCAGGTACTGTAGCTCAATGTGTCAAGAGAGACCAGGTACTGTAGATCAATGTGTCAAGAGAGACCAGGTACTGTAGCTCTATGTCCAGAGAGACCAGGTACTACTTCTCAATATGTCAAGAGAGACCAGGTACTGTAGCTCTATGTCCAGAGAGTCCAGGTACTATAACTCAATATGTCAAGAGAGACCAGGTACTGTAGCTCTATGTCCAGAGAGACCAGGTACTGTAGCTCAATATGTCAAGAGAGACCAGGTACTACTTCTCAATATGTCGTAGAGAGACCAGGTACTGTAGGTCAATATGTCAAGAGAGACCAGGTACTGTAGATCAATGTGTCAAGAGAGACCAGGTACTGTAGGTCAATATGTCAAGAGAGTCCAGGTACTATAGCTCAATATGTCAAGAGAGACCAGGTACTACTTCTCAATATGTCGTAGAGAGACCAGGTACTGTAGGTCAATATGTCAAGAGAGTCCAGGTACTGTAGCTCAATGTGTCAAGAGAGACCAGGTACAGTAGCTCAATATGTCAAGAGAGACTAGGTACTGTAGCTCTATGTCCAGAGAGACCAGGTACTGTAGCTCAATATGGCAAGAGAGACCAGGTAATGTAGCTCTATGTCCAGAGAGACCAGGTACTGTAGCTCAATATGTCTAAAGAGACCAGGTACTATAACTGAATTTGTCAAGAGAGACCAGGTACTGTAGTGATATATGCCAAGAGAGAGCAGGTACTATAACTCAATTTGTCTAGAGAAACCAGGTACTATAACTCAGTATGTCTAAAGAGACCGGGTACTATAACTCAATTTGTCAAGAGAGACCAACTACTGTAGCTCAATATGTCAAGAGAGACCAGGTACTGTAGCTCAATATATCAAGAGAGACCAGGTACTATAATTCAATATATCAAGAGAGACCAGGTACTACTACTCAATATGTCAAGAGAGACCAGGTACTATAACTCAATATGTCAAGAGAGACCAGGTACTGTAGCTCAATATATCAAGAGAGACCAGGTACTGTAACTCAATATGTCAAGAGAGACCAGGTACTGTAGCTCAATATGTCAAGAGAGACCAGGTACTGTAACTCAATATGTCAAGAGAGACCAGGTACTGTAGCTCTATGTCTAGAGAGACCAGGTACTGTAGCTCAATATGTCAAGAGAGACCAGGTACTACTTCTCAATATGTCGTAGAGAGACCAGGTACTGTAGGTCAATATGTCAAGAGAGTCCAGGTACTGTAGCTCAATATGTCAAGAGAGACCAGGTACAGTAGCTCAATATGTCAAGAGAGACCAGGTACTGTAGATCAATGTGTCAAGAGAGACTAGGTACTGTAGCTCAATATGTCAAGAGAGACCAGGTACTGTAGCTCTATGTCCAGAGAGACCAGGTACTGTAGCTCAATATATCAAGAGAGACCAGGTACTGTAGCTCAATGTGTCAAGAGAGACCAGGTATTACTACTCAATATGTCAAGAGAGACCAGGTACTATAACTGAATTTGTCAAGAGAGACCAGGTACTGTAGTGATATATGCCAAGAGAGAGCAGGTACTATAACTCAATTTGTCTAGAGAAACCAGGTACTATAACTCAGTATGTCTAAAGAGACCGGGTACTATAACTCAATTTGTCAAGAGAGACCAACTACTGTAGCTCAATATGTCAAGAGAGACCAGGTACTGTAGCTCAATATATCAAGAGAGACCAGGTACTATAATTCAATATATCAAGAGAGACCAGGTACTACTACTCAATATGTCAAGAGAGACCAGGTACTATAACTCAATATGTCAAGAGAGACCAGGTACTGTAGCTCAATGTGTCAAGAGAGACCAGGTACTTTAACTCAATTTGTCAAGAGAGACCAGGTATTACTACTCAATATGTCAAGAGAGACCAGGTACTACTACTCAGTATGTCCAGAGAGACCAGGTACTGTAGTTCAATATGTCAAGAGAGACCAGGTACTGTAGCTCAATGTGTCAAGAGAGACCAGGTACTACTACTCAGTATGTCCAGAGAGACCAGGTACTGTAGATCAATATGTCAAGAGAGACCAGGTACTGTAGATCAATATGTCAAGAGAGACCAGGTACTGTAGATCAATATGTCAAGAGAGACCAGGTACTGTAGATCAATGTGTCAAGAGAGACCAGGTACTGTAGATCAATGTGTCAAGAGAGACCAGGTACTACTACTCAATGTGTCAAGAGAGACCAGGTACTGTAGATCAATGTGTCAAGAGAGACCAGGTACTGTAACTCAATATGTCAAGAGAGACCAGGTACTGTAACTCAATGTGTCAACAGAGACCAGGTACTGTAGATCAATGTGTCAAGAGAGACCAGGTACTGTAGCTCAATGTGCCAAGAGAGACCAGGTACTGTAGATCAATGTGTCAAGAGAGACCAGGTACTGTAGATCAATATGTCAAGAGAGACCAGGTACTACTACTCAGTATGTCAAGAGAGACCAGGTACTGTAGTTCAATATGTCAAGAGAGACCAGGTACTACTACTCAGTATGTCAAGAGAGACCAGGTACTGTAGTTCAATATGTCAAGAGAGACCAGGTACTGTAGCTCAATGTGTCAAGAGAGACCAGGTACTACTACTCAGTATGTCCAGAGAGACCAGGTACTGTAGATCAATATGTCAAGAGAGACCAGGTACTGTAGATCAATATGTCAAGAGAGACCAGGTACTGTAGATCAATATGTCAAGAGAGACCAGGTACTGTAGATCAATGTGTCAAGAGAGACCAGGTACTGTAGATCAATGTGTCAAGAGAGACCAGGTACTGTAACTCAATATGTCAAGAGAGACCAGGTACTGTAACTCAATGTGTCAACAGAGACCAGGTACTGTAGATCAATGTGTCAAGAGAGACCAGGTACTGTAGCTCAATGTGCCAAGAGAGACCAGGTACTGTAGATCAATGTGTCAAGAGAGACCAGGTACTGTAGATCAATATGTCAAGAGAGACCAGGTACTGTAGATCAATGTGTCAAGAGAGACTAGGTACTGTAGATCAATGTGCCAAGAGAGACTAGGTATTGTAGCAAATGGCATGCAGACATATTGTAAACGTCTAGTTTACCACAGATGATTAATTCACAATGTTAGCCTTGTCCATCTGGCAAGTAACAAGTTCCAGGTGTGTCTGCTTGCAATGTGTTTTATTACCCAACTCCAGAAAGGATAGCCCTCCCTACACCATAGGGTTTAGTCTATAGATACAGTCACAGTTTCCTTGTTCTATTATGGTCTAACAAGGCAAAGCTCAATTTAGTTGAATCCACTTTATTTATCTCCAAGGGGTAGATATTAGTGTGCAGATCACGTTTAATAACATGATACATCACCAACTTTCCTCAACATGCACTGAATGTTAGTTTAGTCTGTTGAAATGTGGCACTTTAGTTATGCAGGGCCTCTGTATATTTAAATGGCTAAGTGGTCATGTTGTTTGGACATGTTTGAATCAGTAACAGGAGAGGAGCTGGCGTTGTCAGACCGGCCCGTGTCTGTTGGACTGGACTGACACCTGGGAAAAAGATGTTGGGGGAGGCGAGGTCAGTACAGGTGCATCAAAGCAGGGACCGAGAGACTGAAAAACAGATTCCATCTCAAGGCCATCAGACTGTTAAATAGCCATCACTAGCCGGCTACCACCCGGTTACTCAACCCTGCAGCTTAGAGGCTGCTGCCCTAGACATGGAATCACTGGTCACTTCACTTTTTGATTTAACCTTTATTTAACCAGGTAGGCCAGTTGAGAACAAGTTCTCATTTACAACTGCGACGCTACCAAGGTAAAGCAAAGCAGTGCGGCACAATCAACACAGAGTTACATATGGAGTAAACAAACGTACAGTCAATAACACAATAGAAAAAAATCTATATACAATGTGTGTGTAATAATGGAACACTAGTCCCTTGAATAATGTTTACATACTGCTTTACTCATCTCATAAGTATATACTGTATTATATAGTACTGTATTTTAGTCAATGCCACTCTGACATTGCTCATCCTAATATTTATATATTTCTTAATGCCATTATTTAACTTTTAGATTGATGTGAATTGTTAGATACTACTGCACTGTTGGAACTAGGAACACAAGCATTTCATTACACCCACAATAACATAACATCTGTGAAATATGTGTATGTGACCATTAACATTTTATTTTGTTTGAGAGAGATGGGTGGAGAGATGGGTGGGGGAAGGGGGGAGAGAGAGACACTAAGAGAAAGGGAGAGAGAGAGAGAAGCTGTTTCAGAGGACAAAGCCTAAACTCCACATCAGAACTGCTCTGACTCACTGCACTGGATGTTCCATATTTCCTTTGAGCCAGGGTCAGGGGTCAACTGGCTGCTCATTCCACTGACTGTTTTTACTGGCTACTGATCTGGGCTGTCTGCTGGAAAAAGACATCCTCAATAATAGGCCTGTAAACCTTTAAACATCATTACGCATAATGGTGGGAGGAAGGTGAGGGTGGGGTCTGTGTGTATGTACTCCTTATTTCATCTCTCGCCAGCCTCCAGGCCAGCCTCCAGGCCAGCCTCCAGGCCAGCCTCCAGGCCAGCCTCCAGGCCAGGGTGTAATACTATATATTGTTCTGTTTATCTGTCTATCGGTCTGTTTCTTCCCATCAGTAGTGCTGAATGAGACCAGTGCTTGTTTTCAGAAGTCACTTCTCCATTGCTGTTATTGAACTCCTTCTCTTTTGACCACCACCTTCTGTCATAACTCAAGGCTGTGTCCCAAATGGCACCTTATTCTCTGTATAGTGTACTAATTTTGACCAGAACCCTATGGGCCCTGGACAAAGTAGTACACTACTGGTATGGGGGTGCCATTTGGGACGCAGCCCTACTCCGGCACCGTGGCACCCAGTGATGAGGGTCTGGATACACATTACAGTTATTACTAGCAGACATGAATCACTGCCCAGGATCACTGTTACACTGAATCAATTGGATCCAGAGAGAGAGAGCGCTTCACCCCAGCTGGCATGGAGAAGCAGCTGGAGGGAAATGCATGGGATTGAGAGTGTGCGGTGGAGAGTGCCAGAGAGAGAGTGAGAGTGCACCAGAGAGAGAGTGAGAGAGAGAGAGAGAGAGAGAGTGCACCAGAGAGAGAGAGTGCACCAGAGAGAGTGCACGAGAGAGAGAGAGAGAGAGAGAGAGAGAGAGAGAGAGAGAGAGAGAGAGAGAGAGAGAGAGAGAGAGAGAGAGAGAGAGAGAGAGAGAGAGAGAGAGAGAGAGAGAGAGAGAGAGAGAGAGAGAGAGAGAGAGACAGAGCTCTCCCAGCCAATACCGTGGCTGCAGAACCAGCTGGGTGGTTACAGTGAAACAGAAGAGGAAGAAGACACTTAGCAACAGAGAACAACACACTCATACTGAAAGTTAATCAGACTACTGTGGACTGTATAGGCAAATCACTGTCCTCCAGAACCCCCTCCTTTAGTTACACACATGGCGTTGGGTTTTCATTTGCTTGGAATAAGATAGTTTGCTGACTAATACTTTTGCTCATAGTCCCATACAGGAAGTACACTAAGAAGGCCACTGTGTGTGGACCTCATAAACACATGTTCAAGTTAAAACCCCCTCCTTCATTTCCTTTTTATACAGTAGTTTAGTTTGTAGACTCTAATAGTTTGTTGAATATGATGATTTATTTACATACTAAAACAACATAATTTAGGGCATTCAAACTCAACTCTGGACCTGGAAGCCAGTTCCACAGCACCTTTTCATTGTTCCCATCTAACCATGTAGTGATTTAGACCTGGGACACCAGGTGTGTGGAATGAATTATCAGGTACAAGTGAAAAGCATCAGGCCCCGGACCTCGTAGAGGGAGAGTTAAATAGCTCTGCTATAGGGGATGGAGCACACAGGCACATCTTTAGTCTGTACTAAGATCACCTCATTGCATTTCCTTTTCGAGGTTGTGGACTGGAACAGTTTGATATGACTATTTGATCACAGCCCCATACAAATACAAATCAAATCAAATTTTATTTGTCACATACACATGGTTAGCAGATGTTAATGCGAGTGTAGCGAAATGCTTGTGCTTCTAGTTCCGACAATGCAGTGATAACCAACAAGTAATCTAACTAACAATTCCAAAACTACTGTCTTATACACAGTGTAAGGGGATAAAGAATATGTACATAAGGATATATGAATGATTGATGGTACAGAGCAGCATACAGTAGATGGTATCGAGTACAGTATATACATATGAGATGAGTATGTAGACAAAGTAAACAAAGTGGCATAGTTAAAGTGGCTAGTGATACATGTATTACATAAGGATGCAGTCGGTGATGTAGAGTACAGTATATACGTATGCATATGAGATGAATAATGTAGGGTAAGTAACATTATATAAGGTAGCATTGTTTAAAGTGGCTAGTGATATATTTACATCATTTCCCATCAATTCCCATTATTAGAGTGGCTGGAGTTGGGTCAGTGTCAATGACAGTGTGTTGGCAGCAGCCACTCAATGTTAGTGATGGCTGTTTAACAGTCTGATGGCCTTGAGATAGAAGCTGTTTTTCAGTTTCTCGGTCCCAGCTTTGATGCACCTGTACTGACCTCGCCTTCTGGATGATAGCGGGGTGAACAGGCAGTGGCTCGGGTGGTTGATGTCCTTGATGATCTTTATGGCCTTCCTGTAACATCGGGTGGTGTAGGTGTCCTGGAGGGCAGGTAGTTTGCCCCCGGTGATGCGTTGTGCAGACCTCACTACCCTCTGGAGAGCCTTACGGTTGAGGGCAGAGCAGTTGCCGTACCAGGCGGTGATACAGCCCGTCAGGATGCTCTCGATTGTGCATCTGTAGAAGTTTGTGAGTGCTTTTGGTGACAAGCCGAATTTCTTCAGCCTCCTGAGGTTGAAGAGGCGCTGCTGCGCCTTCTTCACGACGCTGTCAGTGTGAGTGGACGAATTCAGTTTGTCTGTGATGTGTATGCCGAGGAACTTAAAACTTGCTACCCTCTCCACTACTGTTCCATCGATGTGGATAGGGGGGTGTTCCCTCTGCTGTTTCCTGAAGTCCACAATCATCTCCTTAGTTTTGTTGACGTTGAGTGTGAGGTTATTTTCCTGACACCACACTCCGAGGGCCTTCACCTCCTCCCTGTAGGCCGTCTCGTCATTGTTGGTAATCAAGCCTACCACTGTTGTGTCGTCCGCAAACTTGATGATTGAGTTGGAGGCGTGCGTGGCCACGCAGTCGTGGGTGAACAGGGAGTACAGGAGAGGGCTCAGAACGCACCCTTGTGGGGCCCCGTGTTGAGGATCAGCGGGGAGGAGATGTTGTTGCCTACCCTCACCACCTGGGGGCGGCCCGTCAGGAAGTCCAGTACCCAGTTGCACAGGGCGGGGTCGAGACCCAGGGTCTCGAGCTTGATGACGAGCTTGGAGGGTACTATGGTGTTGAATGCCGAGCTGTAGTCGATGAACAGCATTCTCACATAGGTATTCCTCTTGTCCAGGTGGGTTAGGGCAGTGTGCAGTGTGGTTGAGATTGCATCGTCTGTGGACCTATTTGGGCGGTAAGCAAATTGGAGTGGGTCTAGGGTGTCAGGTAGGGTGGAGGTGATATGGTCCTTGTCTAGTCTCTCAAAGCACTTCATGATGATGGAAGTGAGTGCTACGGGGTGGTAGTCGTTTAGCTCAGTTACCTTAGCTTTCTTGGGAACTGGAACAATGGTGGCCCTCTTGAAGCATGTGGGAACAGCAGACTGGTATAGGGATTGATTGAATATGTCCGTAAACACACCGGCCAGCTGATCTGCGCATTCTCTGAGGGCGCGGCTGGGGATGCCGTCTGGGCCTGCAGCCTTGCGAGGGTTAACACGTTTAAATGTCTTACTCACCTCGGCTGCAGTGAAGGAGAGACCACATGTTTTCGTTGCAGGCCGTGTCAGTGGCACTGTATTGTCCTCAAAGCGGGCAAAAAAGTTATTTAGTCTGCCTGGGAGCAAGACATCCTGGTCCGTGACTGGGCTGAATTTCGTCTTGTAGTCCGTGATTGACTGTAGACCCTGCCACATGCCTCTTGTGTCTGAGCCGTTGAATTGAGATTCTACTTTGTCTCTGTACTGACGCTTAGCTTGTTTAATAGCCTTGCGGAGGGAATAGCTGCACTGTTTGTATTCGGTCATGTTGCCAGACACCTTGCCCTGATTAAAAGCAGTGGTTTGCGCTTTCAGTTTCACGCGAATGCTGCCATCAATCCACGGTTTCTGGTTAAGGAATATTTTTATCATTGCTATGGGAACGACATCTTCAACGCACGTTCTAATGAACTCGCACACCAAATCAGCGTATTCGTCAATATTTTTATCTGACGCAATACGAAACATGTCCCAGTCCACGTGATGGAAGCAGTCTTGGAGTGTGGAGTCCGCTTGGTCGGACCAGCGTTGGACAGACCTCAGCGTGGGAGCTTCTTGTTTTAGTTTCTGCCTGTAGGCAGGGATCAACAAAATGGAGTCGTGGTCAGCTTTTCCGAAAGGGGGGCGGGGCAGGACCTTATATGCGTCGCGGAAGTTAGAGTAACAATGATCCAAGGTTTTACCACCCCTGGTTGCGCAATCGATATGCTGATAAAATTTAGGGAGTCTTGTTTTCAGATTAGCTTTGTTAAATCCCCAGCTACAATGAATGCAGCCTCCGGATAAATGGTTTCCAGTTTGCAAAGAGTTAAATAAAGTTTGTTCAGAGCCATCGATGTGTCTGCTTGGGGGGGGGTATATACGGCTGTGATTATAATCGAAGAGAATTCTCTTGGAAGATAATGCGGTCTACATTTGATTGTGAGGAATTCTAAATCAGGTGAACAGAAGGATTTGAGTTCCTGTATGTTTCTTTCATCACACCATGTCTCGTTAGTCATGAGGCATACGCCCCCGCCACTCTTCTTACCAGAAAGATGTTTGTTTCTGTCGGCGCGATGCGCGGAGAAACCCGTTGGCTGCACCGCATCGGATAGTGTCTTCCCAGTAAGCCATGTTTCCGTGAAGCAGAGAACGTTGCAGTGTCTGATGTCCCTCTGGAATGCTACCCTTGCTCGGATTTCATCAACCTTGTTGTCAAGAGACTGGACATTGGCAAGAAGAATGCTGGGTAGTGGTGCGCGATGTGCCCTTGTCCGGAGTCTGACCAGAAGACCGCTACGTTTCCCTCTTTTTCGGAGTCGTTTTTTTGGGTCGCTGCATGCGATCCATTCCGTTGTCCTGTTTGTAAGGCAGAACACAGGATCCGCGTCGCGGAAAACATATTCTTGGTCGTACTGATGGTGAGTTGACGCTGATCTTATATTCAGTAGTTCTTCTCGACTGTATGTAATGAAACCTAAGATGACCTGGGGTACTAATGTAAGAAATAACACGTAAAAAAAAACAAAAAACTGCATAGTTTCCTAGGAACGCGAAGCGAGGCGGCCATCTCTGTCGGCGCCGGAAGTAACTACCAGAAGTAGACTGAAATAGAGCACAGTGGAGTGAGGGTGTGGACCCTATATCCATATCTCCATTCTTTCCATCAACAACACCATCATTGGATCACTTCCCCTTTTTAAAGTTTGTGGGTGTGATATTGTGCTGTTGAAGGGGATAGTGGGCTAAGGAAGGTGATAGTGGGCTATGGAAGGTGATAGTGGGCTATGGGAGGTGATAGTGGGCTACGGAAGGTGATAGTGGGCTATGGAAGGTGATAGTGGGCTATGGAAGGTGATAGTGGGCTATGGAAGGTGATAGTGGGCTATGGGAGGGGATAGTGGGCTACGGAAGGTGATAGTGGGCTATGGAAGGTGATAGTGGGCTCTGGGAGGGGATAGTGGGCTATGGAAGGTGATAGTGGGCTATGGGAGGGGATAGTGGGCTACGGAAGGTGATAGTGGGCTACGGAAGGTGATAGTGGGCTATGGGAGGGGATAGTGGGCTATGGAAGGTGATAGTGGGCTATGGAAGGTGATAGTGGGCTCTGGGAGGGGATAGTGGGCTATGGAAGGTGATAGTGGGCTATGGGAGGGGATAGTGGGCTACGGAAGGTGATAGTGGGCTATGGGAGGGGATAGTGGGCTACGGAAGGTGATAGTGGGCTATGGGAGGGGATAGTGGGCTACGGAAGGTGATGGTGGGCTATGGAAGGTGATGGTGTGCTATGGAAGGTGATAGTGGGCTATGGAAGGTGATAGCGTGCTACGGTAGGGGATAGTGTGCAATGGAAGGTGATAGTGGGCTATGGAAGGTGATAGTGTGCTACGGTAGGGGATAGTGTGCAATGGAAGGTGATAGTGGGCTATGGAAGGTGATAGTGGGCTATGGAAGGTGATGGTGTGCTATGGAAGGTGATGGTGTGCTATGGAAGGTGATGGTGTGCAATGGAAGGTGATAGTGGGCAATGGAAGGTGATAGTGGGCTATGGAAGGTGATAGTGTGCAATGGAAGGTGATAGTGGGCTATGGAAGGTGATAGTGGGCTATGGAAGGTGATAGTGTGCTATGGAAGGTGATAGTGTGCAATAGAAGGTGATAGTGGGCTATGGAAGGTGATAGTGGGTGTGATAATTTGCTGTAAATGTAATACATCAGTCTTCTGCTTTGCATTGATGGGGTCCTTGTATTAACTGTTCACTGATCATAACACCCATAGAGAGCAATATATCCCTTCTCAAATTCCCAACAATTCATCTGTTCTTCATACGCATATCTCTCTAACCTGTCTTGCATTAATATTAAGATACTCTAATGTAGCCTAGTTCTGCTTCCTGCAGAGAGCACTATCTGTATCAATCCTGCTGGTTCTTCCTCAACAGCCCTCCATCTGTCTGTCAGCTGACTGTTAAGACACATTATGTAGGGATGTGAATAACCGTTACTAGGTGGCAACCAGGAGGAACCAGCCAGTCAAAACAGCTTCTTCCACTCAATCCTTTCACAGAACTAGGTCTATAACCATTATGCAATGGACATACAGTATATCTATTTGAATGAAACAGAAATGCAAAACATTGGTACAACAGGGTCAGGGTTGTCAGCAGGGTACCTCTCCAGGAACAGGGTTGGAGTTAAAGCCTACAGGAGGATAGCTCTCCAGGAACAGGGTTGTAGTTAAAACCTACAGGAGGGTACCTCTCCTCGAACAGGGTTGGAGTTAAAACCTACCGGAGGGTAGCTCTCCTCGAACAGGGTTGGATAAAACCTACAGGAGGGTACCTCTACAGGAACAGGGTTGGAGTTAAAACCTACCGGAGTGTAGCTCTCCTCGAACAGGGTTGGATAAAACCTACAGGAGGGTAGCTCTCCTCGAACAGGGCTGGAATTAAAACCTACAGGAGTCGAACAGGGTTGGAATTAAAACCTACAGGAGGGTACCCCTACAGGAACAGGGTTGGAGAGCACTGATATAGAGAAAGACTATATTGCGGTACCATTCTATTGTGTGTTTTGTGACGATGTGTGTGCCTGTGTTCATTTGTGTTTCTTCTGACCTAGTTTCTTCTGATGATCATGAGCGTAAATGTGTGATTGCAGATTGAGAGGCGCATGGAGCTGGTCCGTCTGGTGTCCCACAACGCACACAAGAGACTGGTCACCTGTCTACAGGGTCACATCGGAACGGAGGCAGAAAAGAGACACGTAAGGACAATCTCCTTCTCTACCTCCTTCTCATCCAATATTATCACCCTCTCCTCTTCTATCTGTCCTTCTCTACCTCCTTCTCATCCAATATTATCACCCTCTCCTCTTCTGTCTGTCCTTCTCTACCTCCTTCTCATCCAATATTATCACCCTCTCCTCTTCTATCTGTCCTTCTCTACCTCCTTCTCATCCAATATTATCACCCTCTCCTCTTCTATCTGTACTTCTCTACCTCCTTCTCATCCAATATTATCACACCTCTCCTCTTCTATCTGTCCTTCTCTACCTCCTTCTCATCCAATATTATCACCCTCTCCTCTTCTCTGTCCTTCTCTTCCTCCTTCTCATCCAATATTATCACACCTCTCCTCTTCTATCTGTCCTTCTCTACCTCCTTCTCACCCAATATTATCACCCTCTCCTCTTCTATCTGTCCTTCTCTACCTCCTTCTCATCCAATATTATCACCCTCTCCTCTTCTGTCTGTCCTTCTCTACCTCCTTCTCATCCAATATTATCACCCTCTCCTCTTCTATCTGTCCTTCTCTACCTCCTTCTCATCCAATATTATCACCCTCTCCTCTTCTATCTGTCCTTCTCTACCTCCTTCTCATCCAATATTATCACCCTCTCCTCTTCTATCTGTCCTTCTCTACCTCCTTCTCATCCAATATTATCACCCTCTCCTCTTCTATCTGTCCTTCTCTACCTCCTTCTCATCCAATATTATCACCCTCTACTCCTCTTCTATCTGTCCTTCTCTACCTCCTTCTCATCCAATATTATCACCCTCTCCTCTTCTCTGTCCTTCTCTTCCTCCTTCTCATCCAATATTATCACACCTCTCCTCTTCTATCTGTCCTTCTCTACCTCCTTCTCATCCAATATTATCACCCTCTCCTCTTTTATCTGTCCTTCTCTACCTCCTTCTCATCCAATATTATCACACCTCTCCTCTTCTATCTGTCCTTCTCTACCTCCTTCTCATCCAATATTATCACCCTCTCCTCTTCTCTGTCCTTCTCTTCCTCCTTCTCATCCAATATTATCACACCTCTCCTCTTCTATCTGTCCTTCTCTACCTCCTTCTCACCCAATATTATCACC
>NC_060188.1:6883071-6923071 GCF_021184085.1 Oncorhynchus gorbuscha
CTGAGACTGTGTACCCTCTGGTCAGTGTCACTGGAGGAAGGTAGAGGGGACCGTGACAGACGGATGCTCTGCTGCTCTCTCCTTTCCTCCGCTGAGACTGTGTACCCTCTGGTCAGTGAGGAGGAAGGTAGAGAGCTGGGACCGTGACAGACGGATGCTCTGCTGCTCTCTCCTTTCCTCCGCTGAGACTGTGTACCCTCTGGTCAGTGTCACTGGAGGAAGGTAGAGAGCAGGGACCGTGACAGACGGATGCTCTGCTGCTCTCTCCTTTCCTCCGCTGAGACTGTGTACCCTCTGGTCATCACTGAGGAAGGTGCAGGTACCATTAATTAGTCCAGTAAGACGGAAAAGACTGACCATCAGATGCAGGTACCATTAATTAGTCCAGTAAGATAAAACATCTGATTATTTCAATTAATGCTCAACTATGCCTCGCAACTGATCTACTTTGTTATCAAAGCTTGAGTTTTGAAGTATAATATGGTTTGAGAAGAACAATATTGGCAGGCCAAGCATATAGCCAAATATGCTGTGATAATGTATTAGGTTTACTGCACAGAAACGTATAAAGTTAAGTCATATTTTTTAAATAATCTGAGCTGTAAATTTCGGCTTGCTTTTTGACTGCGAAAGTGATCGTGACAGAAAATATGGGTGACAACTTATCCCTACTCCATAGGGGTGTCCCTCTGTTTGCATTCAATTTCTGCATTTGTAAGCAGTGTTTCATTTGGAACTTGGGAGGGTCCTAATAATCATGTTTGATATGTTGATTGTATATTGAACAAAAATCAAAACGCAACTTTGTAAAGTGTTGGTCCCATGTTTCATGAGCTGAAATAAAATATCCCCGACATTTTCCATAGGCACAAAAAGCTTATTTTTGCAATTGGCATGCTGACTGCAGGACTGTTCACCAGAGCTGTTGCCAGAGAATTGAATGTTAATTTCTCTACCATAAGCCACCTCAACGTAATTTTATAATATGTTGTACGCCCAACCAGCCTCACAACCGCAGACCATGTGTATGGTGGTGTTTGGGGGAGCGGTTTGCCGATGTCAACGTTGTGAACAGAGTTTTTATGAAGGAAAACACCTTTTTCTTGATAAAAATTTGGCACATAGAATTGACTTTACTATTGTACGGAAAGATGGCATGTGATAGTTGTGTGTTTCAGGTCCGATGTGGGAAGTGTGGAAACGGACTGGGTCATGAGTTTGTGGGAGACGGGCCAAAGAAAGGGCTCTCACGTTTCTGAATATTCAGCAGCTCACTGAAGTTCGTCCCTAAAGGTACGGGTTCACTTAAATGATGTTGTCACGGAATGTCAAGCCAATTTGATTAGATTATAGTCAAAACATGTCAATGTCTCTGGTTGATACCTAACCAATCTGACTGAGCACACGTTAACCACTGGATAGTTAATGTTACACTTAAAAACTTTAATTAAAATGTTGTCCTTTCTCTCTCCACAGATAAGGTAGATGGACAGTAAGGTGAGCAGCAGGGGTATGGAGTCACAGTGATGGTAGAGCAGTAGGATTGTCTGGAGTCTCTGTGCTGCTGAAGGTGTGCAGGACAGTGGATGAAGTGTCCTGGAATAAAGCCCACTTTGGGACCTCCAGGACACTGATGGTCAATGTCTTCGCTGGACAAGGACAGAGAAACTCCTCCCAAATAGTCAGCTACATTATGCAATAATACACCATCATAATATAACAATGATACACAATCATAACACAGACAAGTACAAGGAGTTACACCATAACACAAAGATAGTCTGTCACTTAATCATTGTTTTATTTTTTATCTTAACATTGTCAGTCAAATGGGGGATCACTATGTAGCCTTCATAGTGGTGAATGTAACTTCAAGATGTCCTCATTTATAGTAGTGAAAGCAAACAAAAGTGGCTCAATCTACCAATGTATGTTAATCAGTTCTATCAATGATGTTATGAGCCTCTTAAAGATAGACAGTGATGTAAATAAAATCTCAATGGTCTTAACGGTCACAATGTATAGTATGCAAACAAAAAGATAAATTAAACTGAGAAATAAAGATGTACTTTTATAGAAGATTACATTATTTGTTGGTTTATATTTTATATTAAATTATGAAAATAGTTTTTCTACCATCTTTATGACAAACACATCAATCATGCCAGTATTTTTCTGTACTCACCTCGAGATTAGCAGACCTGAAAATACTAAATTGTTAGTATATACTCTATCATTATACAACTAATCTTGTTCCACATCTTTCACAGTGAGTTTTGAGAAAAAAATAATGCATTATACTCCCACCTTGTGGCAGACATGAGACCACGCATCAGGACGGGCTTGTCAGTTGGTCTGGCAATGAATGTGGGCTAGACTCACAAAACCCTTCAAAAATGCTAACCTGATATTTGTGCCTCTAACTTTATCACTCATCATTATTTGCAATTCATTAAGGACTATCTGTAATCATGGTAGCATCCACTTTAATGTAGAATTGTTTAGAAATATATTATATTCTTATTTACAATAAATGTGACTTAAAAATGACCATTTACCATTCATTTCTATTGGGCACAAAATAATCTGAAACACAACCAAAACAAACACAATGCATCCAACAAGTTAGTAGAGTCACAAGCTTGATGAAATCATTGCTAACCTGAATGAGGGAGACTCATATCTCCCTCATTAACTTTAAGCATCAGCTGTCAGAGCAGCTTACAGATCGTTGCACCTGCACATAGCCCACCTGTCAATACCCCATCCAACTACCTCATCCCCATATTGTTGTTATTTTTTTGCTACTTTGCAACTCAGTATCTCTACTTGCACATTCATCTTCTGCACATCTATCACTCCAGTGTTTTATTTGCTAAATTATAATTACTTCACCACTACGGCCTATTTATTGCCTTACCTCCCTAATCTTACCTCATTTGCACACATTGTATATAGATTTTTCTATTGTGTTATTGACTGTAAGTTTGTTTATTCCATGTGTAACTCTGTGTTGTTGTTTGTGTCTCACTGCTTTGCTTTCTTGGCCAGGTCGCAGTTGTACATGAGAACTTGTTCTCAACTGGCCTACCTGGTTAAATAAAGGTCAAATAAAATAATAAATTGTGTGCTAGGAATATGGGACCAATTACTAAACTTCTGACTACTTTAATACACATATAAGTGAATTTGTCCCAATACTTCTGGTCTCCTAAAATGGGGGGACTATGTACAGAAACTGCTATAATTTCTAAACGGTTCACCGAATATGGATTGAAATACCCTCAAAGCCATTGAATCACTTCAAGTCCAAAGTGCTGGAGTACAGAGCCAAACCAACAACACGTGTCACTGTCCCAATACATGTAGAGCTCACTGTCCCAATACATGTAGAGCTCACTGTCCCAATACATGTAGAGCTCACTGTCCCAATACATGTAGAGCTCACTGTCTCATGTAGAGCTCACTGTCCCAATACATGTCCCAGAGCTCACTGTCCCAATACATGTAGAGCTCACTGTCCCAATACATGTAGAGCTCACTGTCCCAATACATGTAGAGCTCACTGTCCCAATACATGAGCTCACTGTCCCAATACACGTAGAGCTCACTGTCCCAATACATGTAGAGCTCACTGTCCCAATACATGTAGAGCTCACTGTCCCAATACATGTAGAGCTCACTGTCCCAATACATGTAGAGCTCACTGTCCCAATACATGTAGAGCTCACTGTCCCAATACATGTAGAGCTCACTGTCCCAATACATGTAGAGCTCCCTGTCCCAATACATGTAGAGCTCACTGTCCCAATACATGTAGAGCTCACTGTATGTTCAGAATGGGGATATGAGCTCTTCTCCAGCATGTCCAAGATTGAGCATTCCTCAACATGGCCTGCCTTCTCTCAGACCATCCACCAGGACAGTGTGTCCAAATCCCCTGAGAATTGGGGACCAGTGAAGGTGTGTTGTGTGTGCAGTCAGAGACGGACTGATTCACCCGTATGACCTATAGGAGGCCTAACGTGTGTAGGGGTTGTTTGTGACTTCGTGTGATTGTTGTCAATGGAGGTTTTAGTTTTCCACCACCTCATTTTACAACAGAAGGTATTTAACATGTTTTATGTGTCCCCTTTTAACAAGGATACAGAATGTTAAAACAGAGGGAATCCTTCCTGGATGTGGTTTGTTTCAGGTCTGTTGTGTGGAAATGGACTGGGTCATGAGTTCTGATACGACGGAGCAAGAGAGGGACTCTGCTACTCCTGAATATTCAGCAGCTCACTCAAATTCATCCCTCAAGGTGGGAGTTCAGTGTGTTTGACCTCTGTGAGCGGAAAGAGTTATCCTGAGTAGAATATAACTCATTTGAAAAACAACACAAAGACACTAATGGAGGGTTAAGGAGGGTCTTTTTGTATTCTCTGATATAGAGTAGTATAGAATATACTCTGACCCAGCTCCCCTCTCCAATGTTAAGGTAGATATATATATATATATATATATATATATATATATATATATATATATATATATATATATAGTAAGGTGAGCAGCAGGGGTAGGGAGTCACAGTAATGGTAGAGCAGTAGGATTGTCTGGAGTCTGTGCTGCTGAAGGTGTGCAGGACAGTGCATGAAGTGTCCTGGGATTAATAGCCTAAAAAGTAGTTAGATTGGCTTTTATAACACATAAGCCAATAGCCATCTATTAGACATTAAATACAGTGCTACTGCTTTTTATTAAATACAGGTCACCACGTATGACAAGAAACACTAAATTAATGAATAATAATTGCCAAATAATCCTCTGTTAAAGTTAAATTTGGGAACTGTGTGTATTTCAATTGTTTTATCAATGTTTATTCACTTCTGAATCTCAGTCTCTTCAGCCAGCGAGTAGGTCTTAGTTTATGATCTCTGGTAAAGAGAGACTTTGGTGTTGAATTACATTACATAGCCACTTCCACTGGAGACTGGAAAGTCCCACCTATTTCATTCGCTGAAAGGCCCGTCACTTCTTGGCAGACAGATACTCAGACGAAGCACAATGCTGGAAAACGATCTACATCCACTTAAACTAGTCCTTGGCATCGTTCTATGACAAACACAGAAGGTTTCATATTGAATTCAATAGGAGAAAACAGAGACAGAGAGAGAAACAGCCAGTTCCTTGATGTATCCATTGGCTGTATTATACAGCCCAAACATCAAGGGACTGACAATCTCTCTATCTCCTCTCTCTCTGTTTTCTTCTATTCAGTTATTGGTAGCCTAATATGTAATCCCTTAGCTAAGTGGGCAGGGGGGAACACATGACAGGGAATCATTTGAAATATGTAGTTAGGCTGTTATAAGGTATTATATAAGCCAATTGTCATCTATAAGGCATTTATTCAGTGATTTTCTTCTTTGTCAAATATAAATGTTTATTCATTTACAAGTAGGATCTGATGGGTAACACTTTATTTTAAGGGTCCATAATAAACCATCAGGTGAATGGCCAAGACAAAATATTGAAGTGGCTTTGAACGGGATATGGTAGTAGGTGCCTAGGGGGTGGGTTTTTCACGCTCAACAGTTTCTGGCATGTATCAAGAATGGTCCACCACCCATAGGACATCCAGCCAACTTGACACAACTGTGGGAAGCATTGGAGTTAACATGAATGCTTTCAACACCTTGCAGAGAGCATGCCCCGATTAAATTGACGCTGTTCTGAGGGCAAAGAGGGGGGGGGGGCAGCTTTTCTGTGATGTTTTCTGTGTTATAGGTGGCAGAGATGTGTCAATCGGTATATTGGACTTTTCTGTGATGTTTTCTGTGTTACAGGTGGCAGAGATGTGTCAATCAGTATATTGGACTTTTCTGTGATGTTTTCTGTTATACAGGTGGTAGAGATGTGTCAATCAGTATTATTGGACTTTTCTGCGACGTTCCCCAGCTCTGTGTTCTGTCTAATTCCTCCCCCTTCTGTTGACAAGGAGCTGCTGGCATGTTATAATCTCAGACTCTCTTGCTAACGGCTGGTCCTCCCTGGTTACCTGACCGGAGAATACGCTCACGGGTGGGTCACACTCGATAAGTCCTGCGTATCAGGCTTCAAAAAGTTTTCTCTGGTCAAAGGCAGGGGTTCAGCACTTCGTCTGGCCTAAGTACTAATGCTCAACAGGCTAGACTCCCAGTGTCCTTTATGTGTGCCTTAAACACCAAGCCCCTTTTGGTTTCCTGCTTGAGCCCACAATAATGGTCTGGTAACGGGCTACCTATGGTAGAGCCCCTTAAGCTAAGGTTGTTATCAGTGTTCCCTTTTCTCCTGAACACTTTATTCAACCAATAGAGTAACTAGTTAGGGAAAACCAGTAAGACTTCATGTTTGGCTTCACAAGTGATATATATATATATATATATATATATTTCACAAAACCTTTACAATGACTTTTAATAGTTCTATCTTACCCTATAGCTTTCCTCATTACAGCACTTCAAGGTGTCAATGCCCCACATTCTGCACTCTTCTGGCAATTAAGCCCCTGCCTTCCTCAAATAGAGTTATACAACACATCATTTCCTTCACGTCATGCTGTTCGTTAAACAAAGTTAGATGACACCTTTTCCCCTTCACACATGACGACGACCCACGGTGATGTCTCCTCCCACCTGCTGTTCTACAGCTCTATCAGCTCTGACCCAGGGTGATGTCTCCTCCCACCTGCTGTTCTACAGCTCTATCAGCTCTGACCCACGGTGATGTCTCCTCCCACCTGCTGTTCTACAGCTCTATCAGCTCTGACCCAGGGTGATGTCTCCTCCCACCTGCTGTTCTACAGCTCTATCAGCTCTGACCCACGGTGATGTCTCCTCCCACCTGCTGTTCTACAGCTCTATCAGCTCTGACCCAGGGTGATGTCTCCTCCCACCTGCTGTTCTACAGCTCTATCAGCTCTGACCCACGGTGATGTCTCCTCCCACCTGCTGTTCTACAGCTCTATCAGCTCTGACCCACGGTGATGTCTCCTCCCACCTGCTGTTCTACAGCTCTATCAGCTCTGACCCACGGTGATGTCTCCTCCCACCTGCTGTTCTACAGCTCTATCAGCTCTGACCCAGGGTGATGTCTCCTCCCACCTGCTGTTCTACAGCTCTATCAGCTCTGACCCAGGGTGATGTCTCCTCCCACCTGCTGTTCTACAGCTCTATCAGCTCTGACCCAGGGTGATGTCTCCTCCCACCTGCTGTTCTACAGCTCTATCAGCTCTGACCCACGGTGATGTCTCCTCCCACCTGCTGTTCTACAGCTCTATCAGCTCTGACCCAGGGTGATGTCTCCTCCCACCTGCTGTTCTACAGCTCTATCAGCTCTGACCCACGGTGATGTCTCCTCCCACCTGCTGTTCTACAGCTCTATCAGCTCTGACCCACGGTGATGTCTCCTCCCACCTGCTGTTCTACAGCTCTATCAGCTCTGACCCAGGGTGATGTCTCCTCCCACCTGCTGTTCTACAGCTCTATCAGCTCTGACCCAGGGTGATGTCTCCTCCCACCTGCTGTTCTACAGCTCTATCAGCTCTGACCCACGGTGATGTCTCCTCCCACCTGCTGTTCTACAGCTCTATCAGCTCTGACCCAGGGTGATGTCTCCTCCCACCTGCTGTTCTACAGCTCTATCAGCTCTGACCCAGGGTGATGTCTCCTCCCACCTGCTGTTCTACAGCTCTATCAGCTCTGACCCAGGGTGATGTCTCCTCCCACCTGCTGTTCTACAGCTCTATCAGCTCTGACCCACGGTGATGTCTCCTCCCACCTGCTGTTCTACAGCTCTATCAGCTCTGACCCAGGGTGATGTCTCCTCCCACCTGCTGTTCTACAGCTCTATCAGCTCTGACCCAGGGTGATGTCTCCTCCCACCTGCTGTTCTACAGCTCTATCAGCTCTGACCCAGGGTAATGTCTCCTCCCACCTGCTGTTCTACAGCTCTATCAGCTCTGACCCAGGGTGATGTCTCCTCCCACCTGCTGTTTTACAGCTCTATCAGCTCTGACCCAGGGCTTGAGTTCAACAGGTTGCTTCCATATAAGGTGAACTTCCACCCTCCTGCAGCAGAATATCTGTACTTTTAATGGGTCATGGCTGTATTCCAGCTGCTCGAGGCTGGCTCTTCTTCTGCTGCTGATGATTTTTCTCCTTCTGATTCTTTGTTTTACGACCAGCAGAGTCCTGCTGGGGGACTGGAGGAGTCATTAGGTCACCAGGACTTGGGCCAATCACGACAACCCCTCCATGGAGTCATCCAATGGTTGTGAATCCTGTGACCTTGCCTCGTTCAGTAGGGCATCATGTGAGCTGCTCTATACATTGCATTTCTATATGGAACACTCAGAACATCGCCCCACCCACTTAATAAACCCCTGTTCAAACCCTTGCTATCCTACAAGTTCTCCCTTAAAGTACATAAGTTCAGAATGTGGATATGAGCTCTTCTCCAGCAATTCCAAGTTTGAGCATTCCTCCCCATGGCCTGCCTTTTCCAACACAAACAAAGAGGCCTATTTATAAACTTCATGACTCATTGGTCATGTGCTGCTCTACAGCACCACCAATGGTCTGTGCCGTCTGGCAAACATTTCTAACTGCGTCAAGAGTATAAGAGCTCAGCTCAGAGAGGACATTTGCTGAGAAACCAGAGTTGGGCTACAAGACATTGTAGGCTACCAAGAGTTGAAATGGGTCTTCCAGCTTTGGGTTTGATACCGTTTTTGGGGCCCCTTGCGTTTCCAGTAGCATTGGGAACAGTCGCAGTAGGGGGCTTTATATTGATTAAGGCGATTCATAAGAAACCTTCATATCATTCAGAAAGTCCCATAATAACACGTTCCGTGAAGGTAAAGTCAAATAAAGCTTCTGGAAATGAACCCACTGGAAATGCTGCCAGCAAGAAGACAGAAGGACAGCAGAGCAGCGATGAAACTACCATCATAATTGCTTACGGCCTTGGAGAGGTTGACACTTATAAAAAGTAGGTCTATCATTTTTTTACATATTTCTATCAAGTCTTCTTTACTGAGTACAATGTGCCTTTTTATTCATAAGAGCATGGATAGGCCTACCCTAGGCCATTATTTTCATGATATAATTCCTATTACATTGTATAATTCCTTTTGAATTGACACAAGAATGATGTTAGCCCACTGATACTTCCTGTTCTATCCTCATAAGTATTAAAAAAGGTAGACCATCTCAGTTTGGTCTGGGTAACTTTGGCATGGCAGAGGCAGACCATATTCCACCATTGGCTTCTCTGAGGATAGCCCGAAACCATGAACGACTGGATCATCTCCGACAAGTGAATCCAAGGCTTCATGAGATGATCATGAGCCTTGATTATGACCCAACTGGACAGAACCTGTTAACCATGAGGGTCCTTTACCAGGATCACAGAGATGCGCTGACTACTGGAAACAGCAGGGAATCTCAAGTATCCAGGTGAATGCTTTAGAGTAGGCAACACCTTTTCTGTGTTATCCTGTATGGTTTAGCAGATGTGAAGGAAAATACATTGTCCAGTTAAGGCAGAATAGCAAAAGGGCAACCATGATGATGATGTGTGACGTCGTACATGGCACCGTAGTTATTCTCAGCCATCAAAACATAGGTGTGGTCATCACCTTTTCCGTTGTCATGCTTTCTGTGTTCTAGTCGTCTGCTGGCAGAGACAATCGTAGACGGAGATGCTGCACTTATGCTGAGGAAGGCTTTTATCATGGGTCATCCTATATCTTCCCGGCAGCTCAGAGAAGACGCAGGTAAAGACATGGATTATTTCCCTGTTCCCTCATCTTACAGTAGACACTGTAGATCTTTAGTGTCGCTTACAAAAGTAACATTTTCACTAAGTTTGTCTTAGTCGCTGAGTTTGCCTGTATGTTATTTTAGGAGTATTTTACAACAAAAACTAAGATATGCATACAGTCTATTTCTCACCAGTCCACCATTGATATGGTCTCAGAATATCATCATTTTGAATAATGGAGCATCAGAGCTAGACCAATAGGAAACTTGTTTAGTTCCTAGAATACTGTTATCAACACTTGCTCTTGCTTTCCTGGCGACTTGAAGCTAAATGCCTTGAATGTGTGGGACAATTTGGGATTTCATCAAAAATGGACTAATGAAAAACATATTTTTTAAACATAAAAATAAAAATGCATAATTGCTTTTTGAGTAAAATGCCACTTTAAAGTTCAAATTTTCCCTTTTTTTTGAAACTATGTACTTATTCTAGGATTGGCCGCGACATATACGGATGGTAACATTGACATGTCTGATGAAGGAACAAGGCACTACTACAGATATGGCTACATTGAGCTGGTCGAAGCATACCACAGGGAGGGGATAATCAACGAGCATCAAGCAAAAATGCTCATTTCATGGGTGGAAAGTGAGATGCACCTGGACCGGGATACCCAAGAGTATAAGGAGATCCTTGATTACATTAAACGTCATGTTCGTGTTTTCCGGTGGTAGAAATGGAAAACAGACTCAGACAACACAGAGTAAATACAGATTGTGTCATCTAACATGCTGCGCGCGAGCGTCACAAAATACATTTGAAATACATTTATGTACGATAGCGCACGTGCATAGATGTTTGGGTCCGTGTAACGGAGTTCCCAAGTTAAAAACGTTTCTATGATATGCAAATGATGGAATTCAGTATAGTTGGATTCTAGTTTGAAATATACTAATTCACGTTGCCATTCTAGAACTTGTTGATTCATTTGCATGTATAAGGAATGCATATGCTGGGGTCAAGGAAGGGTAGATAGGGACTTGTGGAAAGTTACAGTGTAGAAAGTTCATATTCTGCTCCATGTTTCTAAGGAGGGAGTCGAAGGGCAATAGTTAGTCTCTGATAAGGCAGGCCAGCTGAGGAACTAGGGAGGGGCGAGGAATGCATCTCGAGGTCAAGTCAACAAATGAAGTGATAAGAAACCTCTAGGAGGCAGGCCAGAGAGACCCACCACAACGACTCTCCTACTTATGAGGATTCTGTGTTATGCACTATAGCCTGTTACCATATATGTGATTGAATATTATCTGCTGTTGGTTTGTGTGGATGTATGTAGGTGTTATGCAACATAGCTGACTTGAAACATTGTTAACAGTTTCAGGGCCATGGGCCTTTCTCATGATGGAAAAATACAGAATAAAACGGACACATACAGAACATAGTGTAGCAAACCACAGACGGTTTTTGCTAGAACTCAAACTTAACAATAACAGAAACCAGATATGTGATAACGGTATCTAGGGAATGAGCGCATAGATACTCGACACAGCAAGTTACATCTATCAACTGGAGCGCCCGGGGCTGGTAACAGCTCGTACGACAACAATCAACGATAGGCTGGGTGAGTTTAAACCACGCCCAGTCTCTACTCTGACAGGCCGGCTCGGAAGCCGGAACTACTACTGTCATCAGGGTATATTATAATATCTTTGTCAGGAACAAGTCAGTTCTCTGTTTTGCCCTGCGAGGTGGGACAGAGAGCCCGTATATACGAAAATTGCATTTACCATTTATTGCTTAGCTAATAAAAAATACATAGTATACAATCGGTGACTCATTGTCATATTTATCCTGATATCAGATTCGAATTGACGCAACTCTAACATACTGCCGTCCTATTTCACACATATACTTCCATGCATGAAGGTTTTAGTATCAGGCAGTGCTATAACTACAGCAGTGAGAGGAACCAATTACGTTTCTGCCTAGCAACAGCAATGTATTGGCTGTCTAGATGTGTAAGGACATGATCCCACATATTAGAAGGTAATAAATAAATGCTTGTGTAATCATGCCTTGTCTTTGCAGCTGTATGACCCAGTGGGTGAATAAACTTGGTTTGAGCTTTGTGTAGTCGTCCGTTTGAGTTTTTCTCCGTTTGTTCAGAATCTAACAGTATAAATATCATGAGGAGTATAATTTATTGTTGATAATTGTTGCAAAGTTGTTTTGGCCTACTGTATAGTCTGTGCCTGGTTGATTATGTTCAACAGTGTACTAGTAGTAGATCCTGTCTGCCTGTTGTATTTGGTAAATGTACAGCCTATAGATTCTCTGCTAAATGTTTAGATTTCCTGATTCTCTGCAGTTATTGTAACATTATGCAGTGTGCACTAGCTCAATGTCTGGGAAAACGGTCATTAAATATCATCTATTTTGGAAGCAGCAGACAGTGAGTGGACATTACTTCCTTATTTGTATTAAATCTTCTGTTTGTCGTGTGTAAAGTTTAGCTGTGTGTAAAACCTACTTCCACAGATCCTTCATCTACCTGAAGAGTGCAGTAGCAGGTGTCCACCTGTTGATGGTGCCGTCCTCTTTGATAAAACAACTCTGAGGTCCTGGTAAATAAATGGCATCAACGCTGCCCTGTGTTTTGTCCATCATTATGACACACCAATGGACAACTGTAACCATGTACGCTGAGAGTCGGGAAGCAAGTTCAGGGAGTGAATACATTTCATGAACAAACACAACACACAACCAAATATTGAATTGCAGATAGAAAGGCCTTGAAAAGAGACGACATGATTCCTTGATCTCCATGTCAGAGAGACATGTTTGTTCCACATAGCATATTTCTGTTTGAATGTGTGTGTACAGTATGTGGGTGTGTGCATGTGTGTATGTATCCAGGCACTCCTCACCCAGTAATGTACAAAATACATGCTAAAATATCTCTTTCTCTTTCACTTAGAAACACGCACACACACACACACTTAGAATTTGGACTCATTGGTCATATATTGCACAACTCGGCCCATCCCACAAGCCGCATGACAAACCTGTGTGTCAAGATTATAACTTTTCAGAGTTAAGATCAGAGAGGACACATTTGCTGAGAACCAAGAGTTGGGCTACAAGACATTGCAGACTAGCAGGAGTTGAAATGGGTCTTCCAGCCGGGCTGTTAGAGTTCTTGGGGCCAGTAGGGTGGGGGGCAGCAGCGCTGGTAGGGGTGGTTATATTGATTCAAGTGGTTCAAAAGAACAGAGAGGAGAAACATTCTATTTCTCCAGGAACTCACAAGTGTTTTGGTGACGAGAGAACACGGTTGAAGGAGGAAAAGTCGAATGAAGCTTCTGGAAGAACTGGAAACTCTAGGAAGAAGAGAGTAGAACCGTGCCGTCATGACGAACATGAGCATGACATAATAAAAGGTTACGGCCTTGGACATGTTCACAAGTATAAAGAGTAAGTCCTTCATTTGGGTACATTTTTGTGTGGAGTTACAGGTAGACCAAGGCCTAATCTCATCAACCCAGAATCAATTATTGTGTGAGCGGAATACTTCAGCCATCTACTCGATGTTCTGGGTTCTGGGTGGATGACTAGTGTGAAAGGCAGAACCATGGTGGATCCATTTCTGGTTGCAGACAAGTCCACCTCACTTTCCTTCAGTGTGATTTCTGACCTTAAACTTAATCCGAGTCTATTGACGGACCTGTGTGTCAGTCTAAGTAACATAATAAAAATATCCCCATCAAAATCTGTCAGTTTAAAGTGAAGATAACAGATATTTTGGCGTGGGCTGCATCTCAACCCACAGCATCCGCCTATGTCAGCGTTCCACATCTGTAGTGGAAGGTGGCCGAACTACAGACCATGAGACATCCCAAAACTCGGTCTTCTCACGAAAACGTCTGTAGCGTCCAGAAGGTTTGGCCTACAAACTTATAGAAAGTGGAGAATAAACACGATGCTGTTCTCTGTTTTTCTCTTTGACCCACACAAGTGTCCCAGTACTCGTCTGAAGTTAACCAATACAAGCAATGGAAGTCTGATGGTAACCCATACAAGCTAATGGAAGTAGAGAGGTAGTTTTGTGCCCCCAAAAATAAGGTGTTAAATATGTGTACAAAGAAAATAGAAATCACTACATTTATCTGCATGTCCAACCCTTATATTTAGCCTCACAGTGAAGCGTTTCAGCAGTTTATTTTCAGGACAACCAGGGCTACAAGTAAATTACAAAAACAGTAGTATTCAAATCAAATCAAAATCAAATCAAATTTTATTTGTCACATACACATGGTTAGCAGATGTTAATGCGAGTGTAGCGAAATTAGTTTTATTGATGGATGTCAATCAGAAAAATAAGGTCCGCCAAACAAGAACCTGATTAAAAGCAATTTATAAGAATGTAGTAAGTATAGAAAGTGTTTACTCATTGGGAAATTAATATTTAACTAGTCAGTGACAACTGTGTGGAGTTTGGAGTTTGTAACAGCAACTATGTGAACTTATTAGAGTATTATAGACCCTATTGATTTCCTTTGATCTTCTATGTAGAATAACTCTTTACCTTCGAACTACTATTGTGTAGCTCGTGAGCGTTATAGAGCAAAACAGATTACAAGTACATGTTTGTGAGAGTCTCAATAGTTTGTAGCTCAAATCATTCGAACTCGACCAACGTTTTTGTGAGAAAAAACGCTCGTGAACCCCTTCGGGATCCGCAAACATTGCTACCGTTAATCACACAGACTAATGGTTATTATCAATGGACGCAGAAGAAATAGATGAACAACAAACACACAATGTTTAAAAGGGGTTAGATTAAAGTCTACTTTGATAGCTGAATACAATAGGCCTTGTTATGGATAGGCCTAGGACATAATGTTCATGACAGCATGTATAGAATTCCAACTGCATTGACGAACTAATAATCTCGTCCACCAGCTGGCTCTCTGTCGAACCATATGGTTTCACAGGGCCGCAGAATGGAAGTCGAATAGTTGTCTATGGCAGAAGCGGATGAAACAACCTCTGGTTTTAATTGAATGATCTCTCAGTCCATCCTCTAGCATAATCCTTAGAACCTCCCCCCTACATTGTGGACTTCAAACGCCAGCACCACAAGTGATTTAAAGTGAGCTTAGAAAATCGTAAAGTACGCATCCTAGAAATAGTCATACGGTCAATGTGATTTAACATACATTTTCCTCGCCGATTTTTTTATATTTTTTAAGTCCCATCCACTGTCACAGGCTCGCTCTCCATTCCCGTCTCGATTTAGAGCCACGCCTCATACTCGTGTGATTCACTCAGAATTTCAATTGATTCGCATTTCACTCAGTAAATTCACACCCCCAGAATTCCAATTAGTCCCACACTGTTACCAGGCTCTACACGCCAGCAATTCGAGACTGGAGACGACGTTAAACAAATGATGTAAACCTGACCTACTAATTCTTATTCTCTCCTCATAAGTGACAAAAAATTTCGACCATCTTGGTGTGATAAGGAGAATGAAGGCATTACAGAGGCAGACCATATTCCACCTAAAGATTCTCTGAAGAAGGCCCTAAACAATGTACGACTGGATCGTCTCCTACAAGTGAATCCAAGGCTTCATGAGATGATCATGAGCCTTGTTAATGACCCAACTGGACAGAAACTGTTAACCATGAGGGTTCTTTACCAGGATCACAGAGATGCTCTGACCACTGGTAGCAGCAAAGAATCTAAAATATGCAGGTGAATGCTTTAGAAATGCTCAAGGCTTTCCCCAGATATGTGTACTAGTTCCCTCCCCTTAAAGATTGTAAATAGTTATTCATCCTTGAGCGCAGGGTTGGGGTCAATTCAGGAAGCATCATTTGAATTGAATTTCAATTGCAGGAAGTATAATTTCATTCAAAGCAATTCAAGCCAAATCAACTGAGACATGAAACAAATGTTTTATCCAAAGGATATGCCACTTATTAATGCAATAAATACACATACCTTTCCAAATATTATTTTTATTATACGAGATGTTAGATTGTTCCCTTCCATACTGTAGTTTTTGATGTAATGCATTCTTTCCAAAAATGATCTGATATTTAAAAATATTGAGGGATTTATGAATTATTATAGACAACCCACAATATGATCTTAGAATATTTGCAGGCCACTGTAATTATTTGATATTGTTTTAGGAGAATGCATTTTTTAAATTAAATGTATGCTACATGGTGTTGGTAACCATACATGACAGCCTGGTATCATAGTCTAGACGTAACATAGTGAATGTAAATCCGGGACACAATTTAGTATGACATGTTACGTGTGGTATGGTTACATAAGACAGATGGTAACTTAAGGCAAAAAAATGAAAGTAGGGTGGTTGGTTGGGATGGGTGGGTGTTTCGTATTTTAGCTAATAAGCGACTTTTCAACTTACTACTTTTTAGCTACTTTGCAACTACTTAGAATATTAGCTAACCCTTCCCCTTCCCCTAACCCTAACCTTAACTGTTTTAACTAAATCTTCCCTAACCCAAACCTTAACCATTTTAGCTAACCCATTCCCTTAACCCTTAACCCTAACCTTAATTTCTAAGCCTAAACCCTAGCCTAACCTAACATTAGCTAACTAGCTAATGTTAGCCACCTAACTAGAATTATTGTACATTTTGTAACATATTGTGCGTTCTGCAAATTTGTAATAAATTATTAATTGCAATTCGTACCATATCATACAAAATAGGTGATGGACATCCACAATTTAAGGCATACCATGCGAAATGTACTCTATCACATTAAATGGATACGTACAGCATAATACAATATACTCTGAGACCAGGTTGTACATGATGTCAAAATAAAAATGTATATGGTGATAGAATAAAAAACCATTGGAATTTCATTGAATTTCATGGAATTAAATTATACTTTAAATCTAATTCAAAATGAATTCAGATTCTGCTTCCTAATTCAAGAGTTAAATTAAAATGAAAGAGCAATTCTCAATTCAGAATTGACCCCAACCCTGCTTGAGTGGGACTGAACAAGTATAAACTTAATTAGAAATTGGGAAAAAAAAACAGAAACAACCTCTTACCCTTACAATGACAGACTTTTCTGGTTACAAATGATAAATTAACAAAATTCCTGAAAGTAACTGTTTTTTAAACCGTTTCCATTGAGGATTTTGAATGGCATATTATTTTTCTTTACAATCCTATGATACCTATCCCATATTTTCATAAAACCACAAATTCCACGGGGGTAAGTGTAAGAGGTTGTTTCTGGACATTGCCTGTGCAGCTCCCCTGCTCTGTGTGTTATCTTTAATGTTTACCCCTCCTGTTCACAGGTGGACTTTGACACAAACCATTCTAAGCGGAAAAGATGATTGTGCAGTAAAAATGCTGGAGCAAGCTTTTATCATGGGTCATCCTATAGCTTCCCAGATGCTCAGACATGATGCTGGTAAAAAAAATATATATACATACAGTATATACACTACCGGTCAAACGTTTTAGAAAACCTACTCTTTCAAGGGTTTTTCTTTATTTTTACTATGTTCTATATAATAGTGAAGACATCAACACTATGAAATAACACATATGGGATCATGTAGTAACCAAACAAGTGTTAAACAGGGTAGCCTAGTGGTTAGAGTGTTCGACTAGTAACCGGAAGGTTGCACCCCCGAGCTGACAAGGTACAAATATGTCGTTCTGCCCCTGAACAGGCAGTTAACCCACTGTTCCTAGGCCGTCATTGAAAATAAGAATTTGTTCTTAACTGACTTGCCTAGTAAAATAAAGGTAAAATAAAAATTAAAAAATAAAATAGCCACCTTTGCCTTGATGACAGCTTTGCACACTCTTAGCATTCTCTCAACCAGCTTCATGAGGTAGTCACCTGGAATGCATTTCAATTAACAGGTGTGCCTTATTAAAAAATTATTTGTGGAATTTCTTTCCTTCTTAATGCGTTTGAGCCAATCAGTTGGGCTGTGACAAGGTAGGGGTGGAATACAGAAAGATAGTCCTATTTGGTAAAAGACCAAGTCCAAATTATGGCAAGAACAGCTCAAATAAGCAAAGAAAAACGACAGTCCATCATTACTTTAACACATGAAGGTCAGTCAATAAGGAACTTTTCAAGTGCAGTTGCAAAAACCATCAAACACTATGATGAAATTGGCTCTCGTGAGGACCGCCACAGAAATGGAAGACCCAGTTACCTCTGCTGCAGAGGATAAGTTCATTAGAGTTACCTGCCTCAGAAGTTGCAGCCCAAATAAATGAATCACAGAGTTCAAGTAACCAACATATCTGAATATCAACTCTTCAGAGGAGACTGTGTGAATCAGGCCTTCATGGTTGAACTGCTGCAAATAAACCACTACTAAAGGACATCAATAAGAAAAGGAAACTTGCTTGGGCCAACGAAACACGAGCAATGGACATTAGAGCGTCCAAATTGGAGATGTTTGGTTCCAACCGCTGTGTCTTTGTGAGATACGGTGTGGGTGAACGGATGATCTCTGCATGTGTATTTCCCACCGTAAAGCATGGAGGAGGAGGTGTGATGGTGTAGGGGTGCTTTGCTGGTGACACTGTCTATGATTTAGAATTTAGAATTTATTTAGAACACACTTAACCAGCATGGCTACCAGAGCATTCTTCAGCGATACACCATCCCATCTCATTTGGGCTTAGTGGGACTATCCTTTGTTTTTCAACAGGGCAATGACCCAACACACATCTAGACTGTGTAAGAGCTATTTTACAAAGAAGGAGAGTAATGGAGTGCTGCATCAGATGACCTGGCACCAAACAAATTGAGATGGTTTGGGATGAATTGGACCACAGAGTGAAAGAAAAGCAGCCAACAAGTCCTCAGCATATGTGGGAACTCCTTCAAGACTGTTGGAAAAGCATTCCAGGTGAAGCTGGTTGAGAGAATGCCAACAGTGTGCACAGCTGTCATCAAGTCAAAGGGTGGCTACTTTGAATAATCTCAAATCTAAAATATATTTTGATTTGTTTAACACTTTTTTGGTTACTATATGATTCCATACGTGTTATTTCATAGTTTTGATGTCTTCACTATTATTCTACAATGTAGAAAATAGTACAAATAAAGAAAAACCTTCAATGAGTAGGTGTTCTAAAATATTTAGTGTTAAACATAAATCTTACAAAGGTATCCAGTATTTGTTTTTCCGTCAATGTTTTAGATTGTTTTATGAACTTGTAGTAGCCTAGGCACCCGATAGCGCACCCGGCACTAGATCTGCACTATCATTTAGCCCAGTGCACTACTTTTGTGAGATTATTTGTTTTGTGTGTAATTTTTGTTTTACTGTGATTTTTCAGTGGGTGTGCAGCACCCTCAGCACCTCTATGTCCTGCTGCTATGTCATTTAGGCTTGATGTGCATTCCCAGGTAATACATTCATGTCCCCCATGGACCAGCTCATACATAAACCATCCTCCATTCAGGCTGTAAAGGCATCATTTTCCTCACTTTAGTGGCGAGAAGGTGGGCGGGGGGGTGGAAACAGGGAAAATATGCATACTTTCTTTTTGAAACACCATTTCCACCACCATTTTTGTATTTTCTGATCATTTAGGATGTTGGACTCCTTTAATTGGCTGAACGCTGTGTGCAGCATCCTAAATAGTCTGAAAATATGAAAATGGTGGTGGAAAAAGGTGTTTCATAAAGACAGTATGCATATTTTCCCTGTTATTTTCTGCCTTCTCCCCATTACAGCTAGTTAACGAGGTAAACTATGCATTTGCAGCCTGAATGGAGGAGGCTTTTATATACGAGCCGTCTACAGGAGACATGAGTGTATTACCGGATATGCACATCAAGCCTAGCTAGATGATTGATAGTGCAGATCTAGCGCCCGTGCACTATTGGCTGCCTAGACAAAATGTGTAGTTGAGAAGGACTAGTGTTTGAATCACTAACATTCATTCTCTCAACGTGTAAAAATCCCTTGTAAATGTGAAAATATACACTCTTATTGTAGGATTTGTTGACGCCGCACTACGTACCGAGGGTAAAGTTCACATGTCTGATGAAGGCACAAGGAGCTACTACAGATATGGCTACACTGACCTGGTCGATGAATATCTCTACAAGGGGATAATCAACGATGGTCAAGCAAAAGACCTCAAAATATGGGTGAAAAGAGAGATGCACCTGGACCGGGATACCGCAGAGTATAAGGAGATCCTTGAAGACATTAATGATTTCTATGACTGTTTTCATATGTTGTAGGCTTACTCTTACAGCAGTATCCAAGGGGAAAGAATCAAAAGTATACCTTCCATCACTTATCGATCATATTTTGGAGTAGCCTACAATTTCATGAATTTCATGTTGATAAACTCATCTTATAATTATAATGTTTTGCTTTACAACATGATTGGTTGATCCACAGATGTTGCAATCTCTATTGCACTCCACACTGCCCTTTCCCACCTGGACGAAAGGAACATCTATGTGAGAATGATGTTCCTTGACTACAGCTCAGGGTTCCACACCATAGTGCCCTCAAAGCTCATCACTAAGCTAAGGATCCTGGAACTAAACACCTCCATCTGCAACTGGATCCTAGACTTCCTGACTGGCCGCCCCCAGGTGGTGAGGGTAGGTAGCAACACATCTGCCACGCTGATCCTCAACACTGGAGCTCCCCAGGGGTGCATGCTCAGTCCCCTCCTGTACTCCCTGTTCACCCACGACTGCATGGCCAGGAACGACTCCAACACCATCATTAAGTTTGCTGACGACACAACAGTGGTAGGCCTGATCACCGACAATGACGAGACAGCCCTATAGGGAGGAGGTCAGAGACCTGGCCGGGTGGTGCCAGAATAACAACCTATCCTTCAACGTAACCAAGACTAAGGAGATGATTGTGGACTACAGGAAAAGGAGCACCGAGCACGCCCCCATTCTCATCGACGGGGCTGTAGTGGAGCAGGTTGAGAGCTTCAAGTTCTTGGGTGTCCACATCAACAACAAACTAGATTGGACCAAACACATCAAGACAGTCGTGAAGAGGGCACGACAAAGCCTATTCCCCCTCAGGAAACTAAAAATATTTAGTTTCCTGAGATCCTCAAAAGGTTCTACAGCTGCAACATCGAGAGCATGCTGACCGGTTACATCACTGCCTGGTACGGCAATTGCTCGGCCTCCGACCGCAAGGCACTTCAGAGGGTAGTGCGTACGGCCCAGTACATCACTGGGGTAAAGCTGCCATCCAGGACCTCTACACCAGGCGGTGTCAGAGGAAGGCCCTAGAAATTGTCACAGACCCCAGCCACCCCAGTCATAGACTGGTCTCTCTACTACCGCATGGCAAGCAGTGCCGGAATGCCAAGTCTAGGACACAAAGCTTCTCAACAGCTTTACCCCCCAGCAATAAGACTCCTGAACAGGTAACCAAATGGTTACCTGGACTATTTGCATTGTGTCCCGCCAACCCCTCTTTTTACGCTTCTGCTACTCTCTGTTCATCATATATGTATAGTCACTTTAACGATGCATACATGTACATACTACCTCAATAAGCCTGACTAACAGGTGTCTGTACATAGCCTTGCTACTCTTTTTTCAAATGTATTTTTACTGTTGTTTTATTTCTTTACTTACCTACACACAATTGTAACCCTCTCACCTGGGTGTCACTGACTGGAGGTCCCCGTGAGAGTAACAGACCTGACCCCTCTGTGCCCGCCGTGCTCAGTTAGCAGAAACTCAACACACTGTCACGTCTGGGTCCACACGCACGCACGCACGCACGCACACACACACACACACACACACACACACACACACACACACACACACACATACCTTTTTTCCCCACACCATTGGTTAGAGCCTCTAAGTAAGCATTTCACTGTAAGGTCTACACCTGTTGTATTTGGCGCACGTGACAAATACACTTTTATTTGATTTGATATGATTATGTGCAGCAGTGTGCTAGTGGAGCCAATCTGCTTACGTTAAATAGTCTCTTGAAGCTTATCACTGTTTAAAGTCTCTTTCTAATCTACATTTATCTGGAGGTCTTCATATTGACCACATTGGTAAATGTATAGACTTCCTGCAAAATGTATACATTTCCAGATTTTCCACTTTTACACAAATGGAAGGCTGTGCAGCCATTGTTAAATTAATACTACCCAAATCATATGTAATAGGCCACACAATATATTGCTTTTCTTAATTGGATCTGTGTTGAAACGTAGGCCTATCTATCCTAAAAATATAAATGTAAATATAAACAATTTCTAAGATTTTTCTGAGTTACAGTTCATATGGGGAAATCAGTCAATTTAAATGCATTTATTAGGCCTTAATCTATAGATTTTAAATGACTGTGAATACAGATTTGTATCTGTTGGTCAAAGATACCTTTAAAAAATGGGCCTCACAATAGGCCTTATTTCTGTGCATTCAAATTGCCATTGATAAAATGAAATTGTGTTCGTTGTCCGTAGTTTATGCCTGCCCATACCATAACCCCACTGCCACCATGGGGCACTCTGTTCATACTGTTGACATCAGCAAACCACTCGCACACATGACGCCATACACGTGGTCTGCAGTTGTGAGGTCAGTTGGACGTAGTGCCCAATCCTCTAAAACCACGTTGACGGCGACTTGTGGTAGTCGCCTCCTGTACTCCCTGTTCACACCCGACTCCAACACCATCATTACGTTTGCACAACAGTGGTAGGTCTGATCACCGACAATGATGAGACAGCCTATAGGGAGGCCAGGACAACAAACTCTCCCTCAATGTGAGCAAGACAGAGGAGATGATTGTGGACTACAGGAAAAGGAGGGCCGAACACGCCACCATTCACATCGAATGGGTTGTAGTGGAGCAGGTCGAGAGTTTCAAGTTCCTTGTTGTCCACATCACCACCACCTAACATGGTCCAAACACATCAACACAGTCCTGAAGAGGGCTCAACAAAACCTTTCCCCCTCAAAAAAGATTTGTCATGGGTCCCAGATCCTCAAAAAGTTCTACAGCTACACCATCGAGAGCATCCTGACCGGTTCTATCACATCCTGGTATGGCAACTGCTCGGCCTCCGACCATAAGGCACTACAGGGGGTAGTGCGTACGCTCAGTACATCACTGGGACCAAGCTTCCTGCCATCCAAGACCTATATGTTAAGCAGTGTCTGAGGAAGGCCCAAAAAATTGTCAAAGACTCCAGTCACTCAAGTCATAGAATGTTCTCTCTGCTACTGCACGGCAAGCGGTTCCGGAGCTCCAAGTCTAGGTCCAAAAGGCTCCTTAATTAACAGCTTCTATCCCCAAGCCATAAGACTGCTGAACAATTAATTAAATGGTCACCCTGACTATTTGCATTGACTCCCCCCTTTTGTTTTTACACTGCTGCTACTCACTGTTTATTATCTATGCATAGTCACTTTACCCCTACCTACAAGTACACATTACCTCGACTAACCTGTACCCCCGCACATTGACTTGGTACCGGTACCTCCTGTATATAGCCTCGTTATTGTTATTTTATTGTTACTTTTATTACATTTTTTCCTTTAGTTTATTTAGTAAATATTTTCTTAACTCTATTTCTTGAACTGCATTGTTGGTTAAGGGCTTGTAAGTTAGCATTTCACGGTAAGCTCTACACCTGTTGTATTCGGTGCATGTGACAAATAACATTTGATTTGATGGTAAAGAAATTAACAGTAAATTCTCTGGCAAAGCTCTGGTGGACATTCCTGCAGTCAGCATGGCAATTGCACGCTCCCTCAAAACTAACATTTGTGGCATTGTGTTGTATGACAAAATATTACATTTTAGAGTGGCCTTTTATTGTTCACAGCACAAGGTGCACCTGTGTAATGATGTTTAATCAAAGTAATGATGTTTAATCAGCTTCTACAGATGTCACACCTGTCAGGTGGATGGATTATCTTGGCAAAGGAGAAATGCTCACTAATAGGGTTGTAAAAAAACATGTGCTCAACATTTGAGAGAAATAACCTTGTGTGTGGAACACTTCTGGGATCTTTTATTTCAGCTCATGAAACATGGGACCAACACTTTACATGTTGCGTTCACATTACAGTGTACATTTACAGAACTTTTGATCATTTTCTTGCCTTAGTACCCGTTCATGAACTATGAACAAATTGTTTTCATCAGAAGAGAAATGTGTGAAATTTCCCGGCAATCAGTAAATACTACTGGGCAAAATTCTAAATCATCCCATCAGTGTCATACTATGTAGAATATATGGGAAGATCTAGACAATGGGGACTGTCTAATTGTTATGATTTTGTTTTGCAGTATTGCGGACATGCAGAGACGCAAAGAACGAAAGATGGGTTCCTTTTCATCTCCCACATTGTGACCTTCCAGTATAGAGCTTTGCTTTGGTGTGGATTTAGACTTATATGTTCATATCAGTTGTGTTTCTCCATTGTATTCACTTTTCCATGTTCTATTGTGAATTGTGTTTCTGTGTAGCTATGGAAAGTTTTTTTAAACTATCAGCGAAACAACTTTTGAATTGAATACATGGAATTGGATTGTGATGATACCAATGAATGAGTCCTGCACACAATGTGCTTATTTATTTTCAATGTTTTTACCAGGAATTATATTTGATTTCCTGTGTATGAAATTGTTTGGTGAAATAGTATTTGCCCATCATTCCACACCTTTAGATAGTTGTGCTTCCAATTTTCATCATCAGGATTTAGTGACCAAAAAATAGAAATAAAATGTGTTGATCTACTGGGATTTTAAAAATACTTTAACTTCCTGTTTTGTCTGCTTGGACTCGAGAGATAAGTATGGTTGTGTTAATGTTCTTGCAGGCAGTCATGTTCTTTTGATGAATTTACTTATGTTTTGAGAAGGCAACTTCACCTTGAAAACGCATTTACTGTTTTGCAAAAGCCCACAAAGTTCTGTTTCTTGTGGATTCTTGTTATGAAAAACAATGCTTGTACGGGATTGAGATAGATTGTAATAAAATATGAACTGTAGTACTCTAGTAATCTAAACATTTCAATGACTAAGTGGATGGAAAAAGCTTTCTGACTGCGACTGGACAGAATACAGTGGTCAGGAGGACAGGCAGGCTAGCTCTTACCAGCTCTGCATACTGTAACTATCCCAAACCTTCCACCTTCCATGAAGAGTGCAGTTACAGGTTTTCACCTGTTGATGGTGCTGCCCACTTTGATAATATTAGTCCCTTGTAGATCGAGATCCATGCTTTCTTTGTAACCTACAGTATGTTAAGCGTTTGGCTGATGGAAGAGTTGTACATGAGAGGATGTATTTTGGTGTTTATTGTAACCTCAATCAATCAAAGTATCTGACATGGAGATGGTATTAGAGATGAGTCAAGCCACGAGCCACTTCAATACGCTTTTGTGTCGTATCATTATTTCTATGCTTTTGTTTTATCATGTTTGTCATTAATTCTACTAATCATCCGGCAACTAAAGAGGTTATGCAGCCATGCAGCCCTTTTGTTAGAAATATTCTCTGATGAAACCTCACCACCACACCTCTCTATTCATCTATCACATACAGTAGCTACAACGTCACACCTCTCTATCCATCTATCACATACAGTAGCTACAACGTCACACCTCTCTATCCATCTATCACATACTGTAGCTACAACGTCACACCTCTCTATCCATCTATCACATACAGTAGCTACAACGTCACACCTCTCTATCCATCTATCACATACAGTAGCTACAACGTCACACCTATCTATCCATCTATCACATACAGTAGCTACAACGTCACACCTCTCTATCCATCTATCACATACAGTAGCTACAACGTCACACCTCTCTATCCATCTATCACATACAGTAGCTACAACGTCACACCTCTCTATCCATCTATCACATACAGTAGCTACAACGTCACACCTCTCTATCCATCTATCACATACAGTAGCTACAACGTCACACCTCTCTATCCATCTATCGCATACAGTAGCTACAACGTCACACCTCTCTATCCATCTATCGCATACAGTAGCTACAACGTCACACCTCTCTGTCCATCTATCGCATACAGTAGCTACAACGTCACACCTCTCTATCCATCTATCGCATACAATAGCTACAACGTCACACCTCTCTATCCATCTATCACATACAGTAGCTACAACGTCACACCTCTCTATCCATCTATCACATACAGTAGCTACAACGTCACACCTCTCTATCCATCTATCACATACAGTAGCTACAACGTCACACCTCTCTATCCATCTATCACATACAGTAGCTACAACGTCACACCTCTCTATCCATCTATCACATACAGTAGCTACAACGTCACACCTCTCTATCCATCTATCACATACAGTAGCTACAACGTCACACCTCTCTATCCATCTATCACATACAGTAGCTACAACGTCACACCTCTCTATCCACCTATCACATACAGTAGCTACAACATCACACCTCTCTATCCATCTATCACATACAGTAGCTACAACGTCACACCTCTCTATCCATCTATCACATACAGTAGCTACAACGTCACACCTCTCTATCCATCTATCACATACAGTAGCTACAACGTCACACCTCTCTATCCATCTATCACATACAGTAGCTACAACGTCACACCTCTCTATCCATCTATCACATACAGTAGCTACAACGTCACACCTCTCTATCCATCTATCACATACAGTAGCTACAACGTCACACCTCTCTATCCATCTATCGCATACAGTAGCTACAACGTCACACCTCTCTATCCATCTATCACATACAGTAGCTACAACATCACACCAGCATGGTGGAGTAGTACAGTATAGTACAGTATAGTACCAACACCAGCATGGTAGAGTAGTACAGTACAGTATAGTACCAACAACAGCATGGTAGAGTAGTACAGTACAGTATAGTACCAACAACAGCATAGTAGAGTAGTACAGTATAGTATAGTACCAACACCAGCATGGTAGAGTAGTACAGTATAGTACAGTACCAACACCAACATGGTAGAGTAGTACAGTATAGTACCAACAACAGCATGGTAGAGTAGTACAGTATAGTATAGTACCAACACCAGCATGGTAGAGTAGTACAGTATAGTATAGTACCAACACCAGCATGGTAGAGTAGTACAGTATAGTATAGTACCAACACCAACATGGTAGAGTAGTACAGTATAGTACCAACAACAGCATGGTAGAGTAGTACAGTATAGTACAGTACCACACCAGCATAGTAGAGTAGTACAGTATAGTATAGTACCACACCAGCATAGTAGAGTAGTACAGTATAGTATAGTACCAACAACAGCATGGTAGAGTAGTACAGTATAGTACAGTACCACACCAGCATAGTAGAGTAGTACAGTATAGTATAGTACCAACAACAGCATGGTAGAGTAGTACAGTATAGTATAGTACCAACAACAGCATGGTAGAGTAGTACAGTATAGTATAGTACCAACAACAGCATGGTAGAGTAGTACAGTATAGTATAGTACCAACAACAGCATGGTAGAGTAGTACAGTATTGTACAGTACAGCATAGTACCAACACTATGATAGTAGAGTAGTACTGTATAGTACAGTACCAACACCAACATGGTAGAGTAGTACAGTATAGTACAGTACCAACACCAGCATAGTAGAGTAGTACAGTATAGTACAGTACCAACACCAGCATGGTAGAGTAGTACAGTATAGTACAGTACCAACACCAGCATTGTAGAGTAGTACAGTATAGTACAGTACCAACACCAGCATAGTAGAGTAGTACAGTATAGTACAGTACCACACCAGCATAGTAGAGTAGTACAGTATAGTATAGTACCAACAACAGCATGGTAGAGTAGTACAGTATAGTATAGTACCAACAACAGCATGGTAGAGTAGTACAGTATAGTATAGTACCAACAACAGCATGGTAGAGTAGTACAGTATAGTATAGTACCAACAACAGCATGGTAGAGTAGTACAGTATTGTACAGTACAGCATAGTACCAACACTATGATAGTAGAGTAGTACTGTATAGTACAGTACCAACACCAACATGGTAGAGTAGTACAGTATAGTACAGTACCAACACCAGCATAGTAGAGTAGTACAGTATAGTACAGTACCAACACCAGCATGGTAGAGTAGTACAGTATAGTACAGTACCAACACCAGCATGGTAGAGTAGTACAGTATAGTACAGTACCAACACCAGCATAGTAGAGTAGTACAGTATAGTACAGTACCACACCAGCATAGTAGAGTAGTACAGTATAGTATAGTACCAACAACAGCATGGTAGAGTAGTACAGTATAGTATAGTACCAACAACAGCATGGTAGAGTAGTACAGTATAGTATAGTACCAACAACAGCATGGTAGAGTAGTACAGTATAGTATAGAACCAACAACAGCATGGTAGAGTAGTACAGTATTGTACAGTACAGCATAGTACCAACACTATGATAGTAGAGTAGTACTGTATAGTACAGTACCAACACCAACATGGTAGAGTAGTACAGTATAGTACAGTACCAACACCAGCATAGTAGAGTAGTACAGTATAGTACAGTACCAACACCAGAATGGTAGAGTAGTACAGTATTGTACAGTACCAACACCAGCATGGTAGAGTAGTACAGTATTGTACAGTACAGCATAGTACCAACACTAGGATAGTAGAGTAGTACAGTATTGTATAGTACAGTACCAACACCAGCATGGTAGAGTAGTACAGTATTGTACAGTACAGCATAGTACCAACACTAGGATAGTAGAGTAGTACAGTATAGTACAGTACCAACACCAACATGGTAGAGTAGTACAGTATAGTACAGTACCAACACCAGCATAGTAGAGTAGTACAGTATAGTACAGTACCAACACCAGAATGGTAGAGTAGTACAGTATTGTACAGTACCAACACCAGCATGGTAGAGTAGTACAGTATTGTACAGTACCAACACCAGAATGGTAGAGTAGTACAGTATTGTACAGTACCAACACCAGCATGGTAGAGTAGTACAGTATTGTACAGTACCAACACCAGCATGGTAGAGTAGTACAGTATTGTACAGTACAGCATAGTACCAACACTAGGATAGTAGAGTAGTACTGTATAGTACAGTACCAACACCAACATGGTAGAGTAGTACAGTATAGTACAGTACCAACACCAACATGGTAGAGTAGTACAGTATAGTACAGTACCAACACCAACATGGTAGAGTAGTACAGTATAGTACAGTACCAACACCAACATGGTAGAGTAGTACAGTATAGTACAGTACCAACACCAACATGGTAGAGTAGTACAGTATAGTACAGTACCAACACCAACATGGTAGAGTAGTACAGTATAGTACAGTACCAACACCAGCATAGTAGAGTAGTGCAGTATAGTACAGTACCAACACCAACATGGTAGAGTAGTACAGTATAGTACAGTACCAACACCAGCATAGTAGAGTAGTACAGTATAGTACAGTACCAACACCAGAATGGTAGAGTAGTACTGTATAGTACAGTACCAACACCAACATGGTAGAGTAGTACAGTATAGTACAGTACCAACACCAGCATAGTAGAGTAGTACAGTATAGTACAGTACCAACACCAGAATGGTAGAGTAGTACAGTATTGTACAGTACCAACACCAGCATGGTAGAGTAGTACAGTATTGTACAGTACAGCATAGTACCAACACTAGGATAGTAGAGTAGTACAGTATTGTATAGTACAGTACCAACACTAGCATGGTAGAGTAGTACAGTATTGTACAGTACCAACACCAGCATGGTAGAGTAGTACAGTATTGTACAGTACAGCATAGTACCAACACTAGGATAGTAGAGTAGTACAGTATAGTATAGTACAGTACCAACACCAGAATGGTAGAGTAGTACAGTATTGTACAGTACAGCATAGTACCAACACTAGGATAGTAGAGTAGTACAGTATAGTATAGTACAGTACCAACACCAGAATGGTAGAGTAGTACAGTATTGTACAGTACAGCATAGTACCAACACTAGGATAGTAGAGTAGTACAGTATAGTATAGTACAGTACCAACACCAGAATGGTAGAGTAGTACAGTATTGTACAGTACAGCATAGTACCAACACTAGGATAGTAGAGTAGTACAGTATAGTATAGTACAGTACCAACACCAGAATGGTAGAGTAGTACAGTATTGTACAGTACAGCATAGTACCAACACTAGGATAGTAGAGTAGTACAGTATAGTATAGTACAGTACCAACACCAGAATGGTAGAGTAGTACAGTATTGTGCAGTACAGCATAGTACCAACACTAGGTTAGTAGAGTAGTACAGTATAGTACAGTACCAACACCAGAATGGTAGAGTAGTACAGTATTGTACAGTACAGCATAGTACCAACACTAGGATAGTAGAGTAGTACAGTATAGTATAGTACAGTACCAACACCAGAATTGTAGAGTAGTACAGTATTGTACAGTACCAACACCAGCATGGTAGAGTAGTACAGTATTGTACAGTACAGCATAGTACCAACACTAGTATAGTAGAGTAGTAAAGTATAGTATAGTACAGTACCAACACCAGCATGGTAGAGTAGTACAGTATTGTATAGTACCAACACTAGGATAGTAGAGTAGTACAGTATAGTATAGTACAGTACCAACACTAGGATAGTAGAGTAGTACAGTATAGTATAGTACCAACACTAGGATAGTAGAGTAGTACAGTATTGTATAGTACAGTACCAACACCAGCATGGTAGAGTAGTACAGTATTGTATTAGTACCAACACTAGGATAGTAGAGTAGTACACTATAGTATAGTACAGTACCAACACCAGCATGGTAGAGTAGTACAGTATTGTATAGTACCAACACTAGGATAGTAGAGTAGTACAGTATTGTATAGTACAGTACCAACACCAGCATAGTAGAGTAGTACAGTATTGTATAGTACAGTACCAACACCAGCATAGTAGAGTAGTACAGTATTGTATAGTACAGTACCAACACCAGCATGGTAGATTCCAAACCCTAAACAACACTGCTGAGCAGATTCCTCTGCTCCAGAGGAATCCCAAACAAAGGAAGGATTGGGGGCACATTCAAGGTCTCTAGTACTTTATATTTCTGTGGAGCAGGTGTGGAGTAGCTCATTTCAAAGGACAGAGGATCAGAGAGGGAGAGTTCAAAGGTGGCAGTGTAAGGTATGGGATTAGGGGACAGGGAACGCAAACATGCATTGTCCTAGTGCTTTTGAAGCAGGTTGTCAACTAATTCCTCAATATGACTGGTGTTGTTTGTTTGTCAACCTTTACAATAAATACCATTGGCATAATGTGTTGGTTTGATCTCTAGGATCTTTAGTCAAGAGAGAGTTGTGGTCAATCACAAATGGTCAAGTGAAATAAATAAACTTTGATTTGATTTGATTTGATAGCATATTGAGTTTCAGGCATGTCCTCTGGGGGTTCACATTCATTTATTGCAAATACTTGTTTATATATATACCTACACCATAAACTTTAACACCATAGGTACTACCAGTGGTGTAGTTAAGTGCAAATACTTTAAAGTACTACTTAAGTCGTTTTTTTGTGTATCTGTATTTTACTTTACTATTTATATTTTTGACAACTTGTACTTTTACTTCACTAAGTACTATTTTATTGGGTGACTTTCACTTTTGCTTCAGTCATTTTCTATTAAGGTATCTTAACTTTTACTAAAGTATGACAATTTGGGACTTTTTCCACCACTGGAGGGTAGTGTATTTGTGTACTTGTATCTCCAAGCCAAGTTCAGCCATTTGTAGACATTGGGGAACCGAGTCTTGATATCATAATGGAGGAAACAAATGGGGCTCTGCTGAAACCGTGTCTAATCCCCTTACTGGTTAATTAATGACATGTTCCTCTTCCTCTGATACAAGCCTGATGACCGGCAGCATTGACCTTGCCTGAGTCCCAAATGGCATCCTATTCCCTATATAGTACATCACTTTCGACCATCCAGGGCCCCTAGGGCTCTGTTCAAAGATAGGGCTTTGGTCAAAAGTAGTGCACTAAATAGGGAAAAGGGTATAATTGTGAGGGTGTTGGTGAATGGTGAAAGGTAGAGTCAGGCGCGGGACACAGAGATGAGTATAGTCCGACAGTTTACTCAAAAATGAAGAATAATATTCCAACATGGAAAACACAAAAATCAAAAGTACAAGAACACGAACCCACATGACAACAATAACACACAAAACAGAGAGGGAAGCCAGAGGGTTAAATAAGGAACATAATTCATGTAATAGAAATCAGGTGTGTATAATGAAGACAAAACCAAACGAAAATGAAACATGGATCGGTAGCGACAAGAAAGCCGGTGACGTCGACCGCCGAACGCCGCCCGAACAAGGAGAGGGACCAACTTCGGAGGAAGTCGTGACAATAATTTAGGAAGCAGCCCTCACCCCCAGTCTCTAATTAATGTGGTAGGGTATTACTTTCCTCATGTCATGGCTGCTTGGAAACCTGTGCTGTCTCTGTAAACCTGTTGGGAAGCTGTGCTGTCTCTGTAAACCTGTTGGGAAGCTGTGCTGTCTCTGTAAACCTGTTGGGAAGCTGTGCTGTCTCTGTAAACCTGTTGGGAAGCTGTGCTGTCTCTGTAAACCTGTTGGGAAGCTGTGCTGTCTCTGTAAACCTGTTGGGAAGCTGTGCTGTCTCTGTAAACCTGTTGGGAAGCTGTGCTGTCTCTGTAAACCTGTTGGGAAGCTGTGCTGTCTCTGTAAACCTGTTGGGAAGCTGTGCTGTCTCTGTAAACCTGTTGGGAAGCTGTGCTGTCTCTGTAAACCTGTTGGGAAGCTGTGCTGTCTCTGTAAACCTGTTGGGAAGCTGTGCTGTCTCTGTAAACCTGTTGGGAAGCTGTGCTGTCTCTGTAAACCTGTTGGGAAGCTGTGCTGTCTCTGTAAACCTGTTGGGAAGCTGTGCTGTGTACTGTCTCTGTAGTAATCTGAGGTAGTCATCTGGAGACTATATTGTCTGAAAACAGAGCTGTAATGGGCGTACCAGAGGATGCAGATGGCATAGTGAGTGCCCATTAGAAGCAGACAGGGGTACGAGCTGCGAGGAACTTCACAACTGTATGTCCAGAGGAAGCCTCAGAGGAAGCCTCACAGCAAGGAAGTAGTAACCTTCAGATAGAATATGGTTGGACAGAGTGAGGCTCTAACTCTTGTTTTCTTCCCCTGACCTTTGGGGCTTTTCCTCCCCTGACCTTTGGGGCTTTTCTTCTCCTGACCTTTGGGGCTTTTCCTCTCCTGAGCTTTGGGGCTTTTCCTCCCCTGACCTTTGGGGCTTTTCCTCCCCTGACCTTTGGGGCTTTTCTTCTCCTGACCTTTGGGGCTTTTCCTCCCCTGACCTTTGGGGCTTTTCCTCCCCTGACCTTTGGGGCTTTTCTTCTCCTGACCTTTGGGGCTTTTCCTCCCCTGAGCTTTGGGGCTTTTCCTCCCCTGACCTTTGGGGCTTTTCCTCCCCTGACCTTTGGGGCTTTTCCTCCCCTGACCTTTGGGGCTTTTCCTCCCCTGACCTTTGGGGCCCCATTCTGATAATAAAGGACAGAAAAGCCTTAATCAGATTAAAGCACCCCCAGCATCAAGTCTAAACCCTCCTCAGATCACACACACATATCCACTGACTCATTCATAGCACATCTTGATCTGATGATACCACAGACACTTGTCAGTAGATGTTTTTCATAGAGGCACCTGTTTTTATTTGGAACCACACGGTAAATGACCACTTCCTGTGACCAGTGGCAGTTGTACTGTCCATATATAGGCCTATTACAGTGACCAGTGGCAGTAGTATGTTACATACAGTATGTAGGCCTTTATACAGCCTCATCAAGGTAAACACATACTCAAGGCATCCATCAGCAATTACACTGGTTTGGTGGTTTGCTTTGCACACCACAGAGGCCTTGGTCAGATGTCGAAGGCCCCTGCACGTACTGCACTGTTTATACAGAGAACAAAGCTTTTATTTCCTGTCCTTAACACTAATACACAACCATCCTTTCATCATGGAATAATATCTACAAGATGTGTGTTACCACCACCACCTCACCATCTTACACATGGTGCTATAGGACGGCTGCCTGGTCCTACATAAGGAGGCTGCCATCCATGTGTTTCTCAGGGGCATGCCAGACCTGGTTTCAAATCCTCTTTGATAACCTTTAAAATACTTGATCAAGCTCTTAATTGAGCTTGCCTGTTGCAATGGAACCAATAGAATAGTCCCAGAAGTCCAAACCCCACCAACCTGGCATTCCATACTGGCTAAAGCAATTGCTCAAAGTATTTGAAAATGTTTCAAATAGTATTTGAACCCAGGTTCCTAGGGGCATACATGTCTCTCTCCCAGTCCCTACGTGATGAATGAAAGCATAAACAGTGTTTTATAAATGGAATGGGAAAGTGATTTTCTACTGAGGATCAAAGGGAACGTTCAGAACATCCGGGTCCCGTGACACTGCTCCAGGCTGGGCATCGTTCTATTTCCACTCTGTCAGGTGAACATGTGTTATGGACGGCGATTCAAGTGTAGAGGAGAACCTGGGAAATAATGAGGTTATTAGGTCTCTGCCTCTCAGATAGAGGTGAAGTGTAACGTAACCTGATGTGTAGTTTACAGACTGCATAAGATGAATGGTATCTATTGGCAGCATGTCTGTCACAACATACACTCTATAAACATTGCAACATTGTACAGTAAAGGCCTTTGGTGTTTTAGAACTTGTGAGAAACCGACATTGTAACAATATGATTTAAAGCTAACTCAGTCTTTCTCTTACTAGCCTCTCTTACTTAGTTCATTTTGGTCAGTTCATTTATAGTGAGAGGGTATGTTGTGAAATTGGACGACAAGTACAGTAAAATGTGAGGTACTCTACGTGAACTGCCGAGCAAGAGGGTCTCTATGTGGGTCTCTATGTGGGTCTCTATGAGGGTCTCTATGAGGGTCTCTATGTGGGTCTCTACTGAGAACATACACAACATGAAACATCTGAGAAATGATATAGGTCTTCAAATGGCCTAAGCTCCTTTATAGCAGACTTTATCACACCATCTACTGTACCAGGCGTAAAGTTGACATTCCTGTAACCTCCCTGCTCTAAGGGTCAGTTGGATGTTGGATGAATAGCAGGTGTTTGGAAAAACCTCTTATCTGGGCTGTCATCGTTGTCTTTGGAGATGGAACCGCCAGACAGAACCGGCTGGCTCTGAGAGCCTCAAAGTGAATATTACACTATACACCAACCAACCACGCTGCTGGTATTGTACTGGGTGTCTCTTGGATCAGAGACAAGTTTCCTTTTTGTAGAGGGACGGAGGGAGGACTGGAGGGGGGGGGGGGGAGAGAAGGTTAATTATGTCTCTGATTGTTTACCTTTGTCTGCTTTTATCATCAAACATGATGGTACAGTAGACCAAAGCAACAGAATAAGAAAGGAAATGCATAGCAACACTATATGAAGAGAGGCTGTGTTCAGGTTATAATGTGTTTATGGTGTTGAGGCTGTGTTCAGGTTATAATGTGTTTATGGTGTTGAGGCTGTGTTCAGGTTATAATGTGTTTATGGTGTTGAGGCTGTGTTCAGGTTATAATGTGTTTATGGTGTTGAGGCTGTGTTCAGGGTATAATGTGTTTATGGTGTTGAGGCTGTGTTCAGGTTATAATGTGTTTATGGTATTGAGGCTGTGTTCAGGTTATAATGTGTTTATGGTGTTGAGGCTGTGTTCAGGTTATAATGTGTTTATGGTGTTGAGGCTGTGTTCAGGTTATAATGTGTTTATGGTGTTGAGGCTGTGTTCAGGTTATAATGTGTTTATGGTATTGAGGCTGTGTTCAGGTTATAATGTGTTTATGGTATTGAGGCTGTGTTCAGGTTATAATGTGTTTATGGTGTTGAGGTTGTGTTCAGGTTATAATGTGTTTATGGTATTGAGGCTGTGTTCAGGTTATAATGTGTTTATGGTGTTGAGGTTGTGTTCAGGTTATAATGTGTTTATGGTATTGAGGATGTGTTCAGGTTATAATGTGTTTATGGTGTTGAGGCTGTGTTCAGGTTATACTGTGTTTATGGTATTGAGGCTGTGTTCAGGTTATAATGTGTTTATGGTGTTGAGGTTGTGTTCAGGTTATAATGTGTTTATGGTGTTGAGGCTGTGTTCAGGTTATAATGTGTTTATGGTGTTGAGGCTGTGTTCAGGTTATAATGTGTTTATGGTATTGAGGATGTGTTCAGGTTATAATGTGTTTATGGTGTTGAGGCTGTGTTCAGGTTATAATGTGTTTATGGTGTTGAGGCTGTGTTCAGGTTATAATGTCTTTATGGTATTGAGGCTGTGTTCAGGTTATAATGTGTTTATGGTGTTGAGGCTGTGTTCAGGTTATAATGTCTTTATGGTATTGAGGATGTGTTCAGATTATAATGTCTTTATGGTGTTGAGGTTGTGTTCAGGTTATAATGTGTTTATGGTATTGAGGATGTGTTCAGATTATAATGTCTTTATGGTGTTGAGGTTGTGTTCAGATTATAATGTCTTTATGGTATTGAGGATGTGTTCAGGTTATAATGTCTTTATGGTATTGAGGTTGTGTTCAGATTCAAACGTAAAATCCAAACACACACATCCACATGGCTCCATAACCCTCCTCATATGCTGGAGGATGATTTGAATTATGGGTAATTGCCATGGTGTCCTCTTAGATCATGGGTCCTCTTAAACCATGGTGTCCACTTAAATTATGGTGTCCACTTAAATTATGGTGTCCTCTTAGATCATGGTGTCCACTTAGACCATGGTGTCCACTTAGACCATGGTGTCCACTTAAATTATGGTGTCCACTTAAATTATGGTGTCCTCTTAGACCATGGTGTCCTCTTAGACCATGGTGTCCACTTAAATTATGGTGTCCTCTTAGACCATGGTGTCCACTTAAATTATGGTGTCCTCTTAGACCATGGTGTCCTCTTAGACCATGGTGTCCACTTAAATGATGGTGCCCTCTTAGACCATGGTGACCTCTTAAACCATGGTGTCCACTTAAATTATGGTGTCCACTTAAATTATGGTGTCCTCTTAGATCATGGTGTCCACTTAGACCATGGTGTCCACTTAGACCATGGTGTCCACTTAAATTATGGTGTCCACTTAAATTATGGTGTCCTCTTAGACCATGGTGTCCTCTTAGACCATGGTGTCCACTTAAATTATGGTGTCCTCTTAGACCATGGTGTCCACTTAAATTATGGTGTCCTCTTAGACCATGGTGTCCTCTTAGACCATGGTGTCCACTTAGACCATGGTGTCCTCTTAGACCATGGTGTCCACTTAGACCATGGTGTCTTCTTAGACCATGGTGTCCACTTAAATTATGGTGTCCTCTTAGACCATAGTGTCCACTTAAATTATGGTGTCCTCTTAGACCATGGTGTCCACTTAGACCATGGTGTCTTCTTAGACCATGGTGTCCACTTAAATTATGGTGTCCTCTTAGACCATGGTGTCCTCTTAGACCATGGTGTCCACTTAAATTATGGTGTCCTCTTAGACCATGGTGTCCTCTTAGACCATGGTGTCCACTTAAATTATGGTGTCCTCTTAGACCATGGTGTCCTCTTAGACCATGGTGTCCACTTAAATTATGGTGTCCTCTTAGACCATGGTGTCCTCTTAGACCATGGTGTCCACTTAAATTATGGTGTCCTCTTAGACCATGGTGTCCTCTTAGACCATAGTGTCCACTTAAATTATGGTGTCCTCTTAGACCATGGTGTCCACTTAGACCATGGTGTCTTCTTAGACCATGGTGTCCACTTAAATTATGGTGTCCTCTTAGACCATGGTGTCCTCTTAGACCATGGTGTCCACTTAAATTATGGTATCCTCTTAGACCATGGTGTCCTCTTAAATTCAGGAGAAGAAAGGGGATCTGGATCTCCTAAGACACCCTGAATTTATACCACAGAAGTTAGCAATCAGGACTACCATCTGGGTCCTGGGGGGTCCTAACTTGCAGACACACACACAAACACACACACATGCAGACCTATGCATGCAATGCACACATACACACACACAAACATGCACACACACAAACGCGCACAACATGATCTGCATCTCATATAACACTAGAAGCCCTAAACAGAGACGAGAGAGAGGATGTGTGTGTTTGGATGAGAACAGGAGATACTGTGATGAAATAGATGGGAGATATGGAGAAGGGCTGTCTTTCTTTAGTGTGGATAAACACCAGAGTTGGAGGAAGAGAGGAGGAGAGACGGGATTGTTCCAAATTTACCCTGTGGAGGAGACATGGTATGTGTGTGTGTGTGTGTGTGTGTGTGTGTGTGTGTGTGTGTGTGTGTGTGTGTGTGTGTGTGTGTGTGTGTGTGTGTGTGTGTGTGTGTGTGTGTGTGTGTGTGTGTGTGTGTGTGTGTGTGAACATGTGGGTTCATTTCTATTAACATCTGGATCCCCCTCATCACCTGATTGAGGGGAATTCCTTATTTCTACAGCTTTCTGCCCTTCAGCTCCTCCTGTGTGAACACACCTCCCTAACCTGCTTCACACACACACACACACACACACACACACACACACACACACACACACACACACACACACACACACACACACACACACACACACACACACACACACACACACACACACACACACACACACACACACGGAACCAAAAAGGGTTCTCCTATGGGGACAGCCGAAGAACCCTTTTGGAACCCTTTTTTTAAAGTGTATAATATCCTGACATGACAGAGATGTTGAGGGATTCATTGACATTACTTTATACTGTATGTGAACAACGCCAAGACCATCAACTTCACCAGATCCGGACTATCACTTTTTGAAATAACAAAAATAATACAATCAAACATGATTATTATTTCACCATTGAAAAAACGTTGATTTAGTATCTAAAATTGGCCAGTTCAGTTTTAATATTCACACATCTGCCTTCACATGTTGCTCTTTGAATAGCGTGCCAAGGAGGCAAATACCTCCTAATCCTCCAAATCATTCAACTGACATTTATTTATTCTGTCTATTCGTCAGCTTCTTTCCACTGGGTTCAATGTCTTTGTAGCCATGTACGGAGTGTACCGTGAGTGTAACTGTGGACCAGACTGACAGGTATTAAGACTTGGTTAGGAATGCGTGTTGTGTGGTCCATATTCATCAAAGACATAAGAGAGGGTTAGATTAGTCCGCTCTAAATATGGATGGTGAAATGAAATGCTGTAAAATCCTCCTATTCTGTGCTTTATGCTTGTGGTTTAATAAAGTTGGGAAACCACTGCTCTATGGATAAACGTTACTTCAATACAACAATACAACTTTTTATTAATCCAACTGTTACGTCAATGAGAAACTGGTCTTCTGCTCCTCTCTTCACCCCCATACATTTTAGAGGAGCGCAGGTTCAGCCACAGTGCAGCGGCTCTTTCAAATGTACTGGATGTTGGAACTGTTACAGCATCTTTACTTTGCTTTCAGGCTGGGGGTTTTAAACTTCACTCAGTTGTAAATCATTTTGTTACAGCAATCTGTGACAAACAACCTATCAACTGTAGAAACGGATTATGAGAATGAGGTTGAGAGAGAGAGAGAGAGAGAGAGAGAGAGAGAGAGAGAGAGAGAGAGAGAGAGAGAGAGAGAGAGAGAGAGAGAGAGAGAGAGAGAGACCAAACCCCCTCCATCCACTGGGGGAACACAGACGCCCAACTCCAACCCTCTCCTCTACACAAGACTGAGGTAGAGGTACCCAGAGTTCCCTAAGAGTGAATAGGTACCCATACCCAAGGGAGTGACTTTTGAAGGAAACCCCCTCACCTCCCTTGAAGTTCCACTCTCATAACTGTGTCTTGTTACAGAGGAAAGACATTCTTAACCTAATACTCAGTGTCCCCTCAGGAGCATTGGCCATCCACAATGGCTCTCCCCCTCACTCACTGGAGGAAGACATCAGACATGCACATATCTAGGTACACTCCTGTCCCCTCCAGTTGAAGATATCATCACCAGCCAATGCTCTGTCTGGGGTGTGGGTGTTCTCACAAGCAATG
>NC_060188.1:6928071-7028071 GCF_021184085.1 Oncorhynchus gorbuscha
AGGCGTCTGCATGCTTCCCAGCCAAAACAGTTCAGAAGAGTTTGTGCATATATATTATTTTTATTTATTTTATTAAAATGTTATTAACATTTTTACTTCAGTTTATTTTAGCAAATACTTTCAACTAGCTGATTTCAGCTTTCTCACTTCACCTAGCTGACTTGGGCTAGCTGACTTCACCTAGCTGACTTGGGCCAGCTGACTTAACCTAGCTGACTTGGGCTAGCTGACTTGGGCTAGCTGACTTCACCTAGCTGACTTGGGCTAGCTGACTTCACCTAGTTGACTTGGGCTAGCTGACTTCATCTAGCTAACTTGGGCTAGCTGATTTCACATAGCTGACTTAGGCTAGCTGACTTCACCTAGCTGACTTGGGCTAGCTGACTTGGGCTAGCTGACTTCACCTAGCTGACTTGGGCTAGCTGACTTCACCTAGCTGACTTGGGCTAGTTGACTTCACCTAGCTGACTTGGGCTAGCTGACTTCACCTAGCTGACTTGGGCTAGCTGACTTCACCTAGCTTACTTGGGCTAGCTGACTTCACCTAGCTGAAGCTGAACTGAAGCATGCTGATGCCTTTATACACCTTACACCTTTTCTCCTCCTCTCTATTGCTATCCTCCCTCTCCCTTTATTACCTTGCCACCTCTCCCTCTCTCTCTCTCTCTCTCCATCCCCTCTTGCTACCCTCTCGCCCTCCATTCTCTTGGCATCTCTCCCTCTACCCCCTTGTCTCCCCCTCTCTCCTTCTCTCGCTCTTTCTCACACCTTCTCTGCCTCTCTCTCTCTACTTCACCCTGCTTTCTTCCCCCCCTCTCTCTGTCAGTTCTCTTGTCTTGTACCAAAGCTTCTTCCCCCAGGGGGGTGTCTGTGTGCATGTGGTTCCCAGACAGATGATCTCTCATCCAGTTGATTCAAACTGGAAATGCTGATATTGGTCAGGTTCAAAGAACCTGACACACACACACAAATGCATGTGCACACACACACATATACCTCAGTACAGGTGCATCAAAGAAGGGACCGAGAGACTGAAAAATAGCTTATATTTCAAGGCCATCAGACTGTTAAACAGCCACCACTAACATTGAGTGGCTGCTGCCAACATACTGACTCAATTCTAGCCACTTTAATAATGGAAAAATTCATTTTAAAAATATATCACTAGCCACTTTAAACAATGCCTCTTAATATAATGTTTACATACCCTACATTACTCATCTCACACTGTACTCTATACCATCTACTGCATCTTGTCATCTTTATGTAATACATGTATCACCAGCCACTTTAAACAATGCCACTTTTATACGTTTACATACCCTACATTACTCATCTCATATGTATATACTGTACTTGATACCATCTACTGCATCTTGCCTATGCCGTTCTGTACCATCACTCGTTCATATATCTTTATGTACATATTCTTATCCCTTTACACTTGTGTCCTACTAGGTTACATCAAACCATAACACTGTATCTACAACAGGTATGCTTGGGAAGGAGTTTGGGGCAGGGCTCTGCTTTTCAAGTCTTTGTTGTGAGACTTGTGTCAGTAGATATGAAAGGACTGCCGCACCACTTGTTCTTATGACAAGGAGTCTCAAGGTGCAGATAAAGTACAAGGGTTTGGATGGATGTCCTGAGGGCCTTTCTCATTCATAAGAGGAACGTTTCATCTATCATGAGGTTCAAAGGCGGAAAGGTTGTTATCCGTTTTTGGTCCTTTTCCTGAGTCAGCATTTACCATAAAAATACATTGCCTTTTTGATTTTAAAAGTTGATACACCATGTTAAATTGTGATGGTATTATTTTCTGTGGGCTGTAGATTGATTCAAATGTATGCTTGTTACACACCCAGGTCTGGAAGGATGAAGAGAGGTGTATAACAAGTACAGTAGAATAAAGAACCAGTAGTTGACAATAGCTTACACCATTGAATGCTGCTAAACGTCATGTTGTCCATTGCTGGAGAAGGGAAGGGTAGAGATTGTTGGGTGTGTCAGCAATCTTTGAAGGAGAGGGGAAACAGTGCATGGGAGATCACCAGAGCTGACTTGAGCGCACAGCAAGGCAGTGGAATCATTACTCAATGAAAATTGAAGTATTGAGCCATGCAGAATGACAAATGCTTGTTTAAAAAGGTTAAAGACCCGTTTTCTGTCTTGTGTAATGATGCGTGACAACGGTATGAGGATAATCTTGATAAGTTCGACGACAAAATGCTCCAATTTTGGGGTGTTATGATTATGAAACTGCTACACTTTTCAGCATTCAGGAAATAGGTTTATAGAGAACAGTTAGGCTACTCAACGTAAGGAAAAGCAGTATGCTGACAACATTTTGCTCCTTGCTCACCGAACAGGACAGCGACTCATGGGATGTAGTGTGGGCTGTAGAACAAGGCTCAACTTTGGAAAGGCGCTGTCCAAAGTATCCGTGTGTTTTACCATGGTCGTGATTTTCACCTATTTCTTCTACTGTTTTACCGGATTATGTGACTCCGCGCCGAGACAGATGTTCGACCATCACACTGTAAACAGAGACTATGATATATCGGACAGTACGTACGACAACTTGCGACCGTCAGCTCGACTCTATCCTCACCAGCCGGGCGCACCGACTCCCTGGAACAGGACAGACACTTCAACCGGCGCCGCGCTCCACCGTGCAGACGAACAGGTCGCCAAGCTACAGTGGGTTGAAGGCGGACTGCTCCCACAAGAAATACCGGAGAGCACCAAGGAAAATCTGGCTGCTCACGGCATCCCGGTGTCCAACACATTTGAGAGTAAGAAGTTCCCACAAGCCATCATAATCGGTGTGAAGAAAGGCGGAACGCGCGCTCTGCTGGAGTTCCTACGGATTCATCCGGACGTGAGAGCTGTCGGAGCAGAACCTCACTTTTTCGACAGGTTCTACGAGAAAGGACTTGAGTGGTACAGGTAAGGTACATATTCTGCTACTTTACAATGTCCATGGAGTGTTTATCAGCGCCAGTAAAAACATTCTAGCCTACTCTGATATTGCGATATCTTGAATCGAATCTGTGAATTGGGGACCGGGGCTGCTTTTCATATATATCAAATATTTTGCAATACAAACATCTAACATATCATTTAGTATTATTTGTACTGTTCACAACAGTTTCAGTTGAAGCTGCATGTTGAGCCTTGGAGAAAGATGACACCTCAGCCACTGTAGGATGATGAATGGAGATGACAGGTAGATGAGGAGCACTGTTCTCCCCTGGGGAAGCTATTCCCCTGTGAAGAACTCTGCTGAAGGTCTTGTCAATAACATACATAGATATTTGCACATTGACAGTCAGATATCAAGTACTGTGTGTGTGTGTGTGTGTGTGTGTGTGTGTGTGTGTGTGTGTGTGTGTGTGTGTGTGTGTGTGTGTGTGTGTGTGTGTGTGTGTGTGTGTGTGTGTGTGTGTGTGTGTGTGTGTGTGTGTGTGTGTGTGTGTGTGTGTGTGTGTGTGTGTGTGTGTGTGAGCGTGTGTATGTGTCAATACAACCCTGCCTGACTTGATGTAGATGAAGAGGTTATAAGTCCCTGAGGTGTTGTTAATCCTCATGACAGTGTTTTAAACACCATTTCTTCAGTTCAACATGACTTCCCATATTAACATACAATCCATGTCTATTCTATTGGAATGGAATGGTGCACTCCCATTTAAAGCCCATGTCCTCTTGAATGATCATAGGCTTTAACCTGACTTTTTCCTCCTTACTAGCTCTGACCTTGCTGATTTATTGAGGAATAATGTACTTACTATGACTGAGATATGTGGTTGTCCCACCTAGCTACGGTATTGTAAGTTTAACTGTAAGTCGCTATGGATAAGAGCATCTGCTAAATGACTAAAATGTTAAATGTTAACTTAAATGTTACAGTCTCATCTTTGTAGGTAAAGAGGGTGGAATCAATAAGCAGGCCTAACTCATTGTCTATACTTCACATACAGCAGGAATTGGTCTCAATAGAAGATACATATTTCTTTGCAGTAGTTTGATTTTGGATTTTGCCAAGAGTGAATACAGCCACAGTGTGATACAGGCTGAAACATATAATGTCTTGGCATATACAGGAGAAATCTCCACCCAGGCACTGTAGCTACTTTGGAGGTGATGGGATCTGCTGGTAATAGATGACTCAGCTGACCATAGCTGTAATTAGGGTGTAATTATGGCTCTAGCAACCCTATTGCAGGGATATGGATGTTGATGGCCCTTTACCTGCCTTACTGCAGGCCTATGAAGCTAGAGAAGGCTGGAGGTTCTGATTACCTTCAGATGTCTGGACTGGAGGATCCTGCTGGAGAATGTCATAGCTGAGGAGAAAGACTGTTTGACCGCGCCTAGAAGCGCTGATCTAGGACCGTGTTCCCTCTATCCATGTAATATTATTCATTATGATCTAAAAAGCTAAACTGATCGTAGATCAGCACTCCTACTCTGAGACATTTTATGAATAGGGTTTTGATGTTTTCATCCTCCCCAGGGTAAGGAGTTTGTCCAGAAGTTTTCTTTTAAAAACCGTATGACCTGATTAGAAAAATGATCTGGTCCCATCATAACCCATATAAATATTTTGTTTACAGCTGATTTATTACTACAACTAGGGCCTGAAGTTTGCTCAGGAAAAACTCTGGGCCCCAGGAAAACTATTTCAGGCTGTCACAGCAATTTCAGGTAAAAACTCAATAAAACAAGTTTCAAATATTAGGAAAATGTCTACACATTTCAGCTGTTTCAAAAACATTGCTCTGCTATTACCATTTAAATCAAATACATTTTTATCTGTCACATGCGTGGAATCCAACAGTGAAATGCGTGGAATTATACTGTAGGAGTGTTGGCTCAACAAGACAATTCTGTTCACACTGCCCTGCTTCAAGGGGGACAACTGTTGGGAGCGTGTCATGTGCTCGAAATATAGCAAGTACGCAGTGTTGTAAAAGTATTTCAGTAAAAATGCTTTAAAGTACTACGACTATGTTTTAAAAATATATATGTACTTTACTATTAATATTTTTGACAACTTTTACTTTTACTTCACTACATTCCTAAAGAAAATATTCCATATTTCCCCTGACATCCAAAAATACTCATTACATTTTGAATGCTTTGCAGGACAGAAAAATTGTTAAATTCACACACTTATCAAGAGAACATCACTGGTCATCCCTACTGCCTTCGATTTGGCAGATTCACTAAATGCACATGCTTCATTTGTAAATGATGTCTGAGTGTTGGAGTTTGCCCCTGACTAAAAAACAAGAAAATTGTGCCATCTGGTTTGCTTTATGTAAGGAATTGTATACTTTTACTTTTGATGCTTAAGTATATTTTAGCAATTACTAATTTTGATACTTAAGTATATTTAAAACCAAATACTTTTGGACTTATACTCAAGTTGTCATATTCGTCGAAATGAGTAGACCAAGGTGCACCGTGGTAAGCGTCCATCTTTCTTTATTTGATGAACACCAATATATATATATATATATATATATATTTAAACAACCGTAATGTTCTGCAGGCTACACAGTAACTATACAAAAACCAAGATCCCACAATCTAAGGTGGGAAAAATGGCTTCCTAAGTATGATCCCAAATCAGAGACAACAATAAACAGCTGCCTCTGATTGGGAACCATATTAGGCCAACAAAGAAATAGAAACATAGATTTGCCCACCCAAGTCACAACCTGACCTAACCAAATAGAGAATAAAAAGGCTCTCTAAGGTCAGGGCGTGACACAAGTAGTATTTTACTGGGTGAATTTCACTTTTATTTAGGTCATTTTCTATTAAGGTATCTTTCTTTTAATCAAGTATGACAATTTGGTACTTTTCCCACCACTGCAAGTATGTCAGTTTATATTTGAGTAATACATGTACTGTAGCTGACGGTATTTTGATGAAAAGTGTAGTAAGTGTGAAAAGGCTCCACGTTCTTTAGTTTGGCCGATTCCTCTGACTGTGTTTGACATGTTTAGGATGACAATGATAGTCAGAGGATTGGGCTACATACAGCACATACTGATATCGGATCAGGCTATTGTAGCTACAGAACATACTGATCTAGGATCAGGCTATTGTAGATAAGCCTTTCTCTCATATAGAAACAACATGGAGGAAGATGAAGTGGGAGAGAATTTGACAGATAGTTCGAGTTTGAAAAATAAAGTGAAATTCTCATCTGTAATTTAATATTTTAATAATTTTTTCTTAATCTTTGCAGCAGCATTTAAACTTAAAACATACGAACACATGGAAACACTTCTGCCACTGATCATTGTAGCATGCTGCTGGTACCCCCCCCCCCCCTCTCTCTCCCTCTCCATTTCTCTCTCTCTCTCTCCCTCTCTCCCTCTCTCTCTCTCTCTCTCTCTCTGTTCATTAAGAGTGGCAGATGAAGGAGATGAAGTGTTTATGTATAATATCTGTGACAGTAGTGGTTTCCAGGAGGCAGGGTAGTGTGGTACTATGTGTGTTTTAATTGCCGGGGCTGTAGCAGGCACAACACCATCACAATCACATGCAGATGTGGCCACGGCAACTAGAAACAGTGTTCAGTCACATAAGTGATGTCATGAGCAACACATTGTTTGAACAGACAGTTGATGAAATTATACAAACACTACAGTACGTATGTTACCATTCTGTAGTGTTCAGCTACAGTACGTATGTTACCATTCCGTAGTGCTCAGCTACAGTACGTATGTTACCATTCTGTAGTGCTCAGCTACGGTACGTATGTTACCATTCTGTAGTGCTCAGCTACAGTACGTATGTTACCATTCTGTAGTGCTCAGCTACAGTACGTATGTTACCATTCTGTAGTGTTCAGCTACGGTACGTATCAAATCAAATCAAATCACATTTATTTATATAGCCCTTCGTACATCAGCTGATATCTCAAAGTGCTGTACAGAAACCCAGCCTAAAACCCCAAACAGCAAGCAATGCAGGTGTAGAAGCACGGTGGCTAGGAAAAACTCCCTAGAAAGGCCAAAACCTAGGAAGAAACCTAGAGAGGAACCAGGCTATGTGGAGTGGCCAGTCCTCTTCTGGCTGTGCCGGGTGGAGATTATAACAGAACATGGCCAAGATGTTCAAATGTTCATAAATGACCAGCATGGTCAAATAATAGTAAGGCAGAACAGTTGAAACTGGAGCAGCAGCATGGCCAGGTGGACTGGGGACAGCAAGGAGTCATCATGTCAGGTAGTCCTGGGGCATGGTCCTAGGGCTCAGGTCAGTTGAAACTGGAGCAGCAGCATGGCCAGGTGGACTGGGGACAGCAAGGAGTCATCATGTCAGGTAGTCCTGGGGCATGGTCCTAGGGCTCAGGTCCTCCGAGAGAGAGAAAGAAAGAAGGAGAGAATTAGAGAACGCACACTTAGATTCACACAGGACACCGAATGGGACAGGAGAAGTACTCCAGATATAACAAACTGACCCTAGCCCCCCGACACAAACTACTGCAGCATAAATACTGGAGGCTGAGACAGGAGGGGTCAGGAGACACTGTGGCCCCATCCGAGGACACCCCCGGACAGGGCCAAACAGGAAGGATATAACCCCACCCACTTTGCCAAAGCACAGCCCCCACACCACTATAGTACGTATGTTACCAGAACCATTCTGTAGTGTTCAGCTACAGTACGTATGTTACCAGAACCATTCTGTTATGCTCAGCTACAGTACGTATGTTACCAGAACCATTCTGTAGTGTTCAGCTACAGTACGTATGTTACCAGAACCATTCTGTAGTGTTCAGCTACAGTACGTATGTTACCAGAACCATTCTGTAGTGCTCAGCTACAGTACGTATGTTACCATTCTGTAGTGCTCAGCTACAGTACGTATGTTACCATTCTGTAGTGCTCAGCTACGGTACGTATGTTACCATTCTGTTGTGCTCAGCTACAGTACGTATGTTACCAGAACCATTCTGTAGTGTTCAGCTACAGTACGTATGTTACCAGAACCATTCTGTAGTGCTCAGCTACGGTACGTATGTTACCATTCTGTAGTGCTCAGCTACGGTACGTATGTTACCATTCTGTTGTGCTCAGCTACAGTACGTATGTTACCATTCTGTAGTGCTCAGCTACAGTACGTATGTTACCATTCTGTTGTGCTCAGCTACAGTACGTATGTTACCATTCTGTAGTGCTCAGCTACAGTACGTATGTTACCATTCTGTAGTGCTCAGCTACGGTACGTATGTTACCATTCTGTAGTGCTCAGCTACGGTACGTATGTTACCATTCTGTAGTGCTCAGCTACAGTACGTATGTTACCATTCTGTAGTGCTCAGCTACAGTACGTATGTTACCATTCTGTAGTGCTCAGCTACAGTACGTATGTTACCAGAACCATTCTGTAGTGCTCAGCTACAGTACGTATGTTACCATTCTGTAGTGTTCAGCTACAATATGTATGTTACCATTCTGTAGTGCTCAGCTACAGTACGTATGTTACCATTCTGTAGTGCTCAGCTACAGTACATATGTTACCATTCTGTAGTGCTCAGCTACAGTACGTATGTTACCAGAACCATTCTGTAGTGCTCAGCTACAGTACGTATGTTACCAGAACCATTCTGTAGTGCTCAGCTACAGTACGTATGTTACCATTCTGTAGTGTTCAGCTACAGTACGTATGTTACCATTCTGTAGTGCTCAGCTACGGTACGTATGTTACCATTCTGTAGTGCTCAGCTACAGTACGTATGTTACCATTCTGTAGTGCTCAGCTACAGTACGTATGTTACCAGAACCATTCTGTAGTGTTCAGCTACAGTACGTATGTTACCATTCTGTGATGCTCAGCTACAGTACGTATGTTACCAGAACCATCCTGTAGTGCTCAGCTACAGTACGTATGTTACCAGAACCATTCTGTAGTGTTCAGCTACAGTACGTATGTTACCATTCTGTGATGCTCAGCTACAGTACGTATGTTACCAGAACCATCCTGTAGTGCTCAGCTACAGTACGTATGTTACCAGAACCATTCTGTAGTGCTCAGCTACAGTACGTATGTTACCAGAACCATTCTGTAGTGTTCAGCTACGGTATGTATGTTACCAGAACCATTCTGTAGTGCTCAGCTACGGTACGTATGTTACCAGAACCATTCTGTGATGCTCAGCTACAGTACGTATGTTACCAGAACCATTCTGTAGTGCTCAGCTACGGTACGTATGTTCCCAGAACCATTCTGTAGTGCTCAGCTACGGTACGTATGTTACCAGAACCATTCTGTGATGCTCAGCTACAGTACGTATGTTACCAGAACCATTCTGTAGTGCTCAGCTACAGTACGTATGTTACCAGAACCATTCTGTAGTGCTCAGCTACAGTACGTATGTTACCATTCTGTAGTGCTCAGTTACAGTACGTATGTTACCAGAACCATTCAGTAGTGCTCAGCTACGATACGTATGTTACCATTCTGTAGTGCTCAGCTACGGTACGTATGTTACCATTCTGTTGTGCTCAGCTACAGTACGTATGTTACCATTCTGTAGTGCTCAGCTACAGTACGTATGTTACCATTCTGTTGTGCTCAGCTACAGTACGTATGTTACCATTCTGTAGTGCTCAGCTACAGTACGTATGTTACCATTCTGTATTGCTCAGCTACGGTACGTATGTTACCATTCTGTAGTGCTCAGCTACGGTACGTATGTTACCATTCTGTAGTGCTCAGCTACAGTACGTATGTTACCATTCTGTAGTGCTCAGCTACAGTACGTATGTTACCATTCTGTAGTGCTCAGCTACAGTACGTATGTTACCAGAACCATTCTGTAGTGCTCAGCTACAGTACGTATGTTACCATTCTGTAGTGCTCAACTACAGTACGTATGTTACCATTCTGTAGTGCTCAGCTACAGTACGTATGTTACCATTCTGTAGTGCTCAGCTACAGTACGTATGTTACCATTCTGTAGTGCTCAGCTACAGTACGTATGTTACCAGAACCATTCTGTAGTGCTCAGCTACAGTACGTATGTTACCATTCTGTAGTGTTCAGCTACAGTATGTATGTTACCATTCTGTAGTGCTCAGCTACAGTACGTATGTTACCATTCTGTAGTGCTCAGCTACAGTACGTATGTTACCATTCTGTAGTGCTCAGCTACGGTACGTATGTTACCATTCTGTAGTGCTCAGCTACAGTACGTATGTTACCATTCTGTAGTGCTCAGCTACAGTACGTATGTTACCATTCTGTAGTGCTCAGCTACAGTACGTATGTTACCATTCTGTAGTGCTCAGCTACAGTACGTATGTTACCAGAACCATTCTGTAGTGTTCAGCTACAGTACGTATGTTACCATTCTGTGATGCTCAGCTACAGTACGTATGTTACCAGAACCATCCTGTAGTGCTCAGCTACAGTATGTATGTTACCAGAACCATTCTGTAGTGTTCAGCTACAGTATGTATGTTACCATTCTGTAGTGCTCAGCTACAGTACGTATGTTACCATTCTGTAGTGCTCAGCTACAGTACATATGTTACCATTCTGTAGTGCTCAGCTACAGTACGTATGTTACCAGAACCATTCTGTAGTGCTCAGCTACAGTACGTATGTTACCATTCTGTAGTGTTCAGCTACAGTACGTATGTTACCATTCTGTAGTGCTCAGCTACGGTACGTATGTTACCATTCTGTAGTGCTCAGCTACAGTACGTATGTTACCATTCTGTAGTGCTCAGCTACAGTACGTATGTTAACAGAACCATTCTGTAGTGTTCAGCTACAGTACGTATGTTACCATTCTGTGATGCTCAGCTACAGTACGTATGTTACCAGAACCATCCTGTAGTGCTCAGCTACAGTACGTATGTTACCAGAACCATTCTGTAGTGTTCAGCTACAGTACGTATGTTACCATTCTGTGATGCTCAGCTACAGTACGTATGTTACCAGAACCATCCTGTAGTGCTCAGCTACAGTACGTATGTTACCAGAACCATTCTGTAGTGCTCAGCTACAGTACGTATGTTACCAGAACCATTCTGTAGTGTTCAGCTACGGTATGTATGTTACCAGAACCATTCTGTAGTGCTCAGCTACGGTACGTATGTTACCAGAACCATTCTGTGATGCTCAGCTACAGTACGTATGTTACCAGAACCATTCTGTAGTGCTCAGCTACGGTACGTATGTTCCCAGAACCATTCTGTAGTGCTCAGCTACGGTACGTATGTTACCAGAACCATTCTGTGATGCTCAGCTACAGTACGTATGTTACCAGAACCATTCTGTAGTGCTCAGCTACAGTACGTATGTTACCAGAACCATTCTGTAGTGCTCAGCTACAGTACGTATGTTACCATTCTGTAGTGCTCAGTTACAGTACGTATGTTACCAGAACCATTCTGTAGTGCTCAGCTACAGTACGTATGTTACCATTCTGTAGTGCTCAACTACAGTACGTATGTTACCATTCTGTAGTGCTCAGCTACAGTACGTATGTTACCATTCTGTAGTGCTCAGCTACAGTACGTATGTTACCATTCTGTAGTGCTCAGCTACAGTACGTATGTTACCAGAACCATTCTGTAGTGCTCAGCTACAGTACGTATGTTACCATTCTGTAGTGTTCAGCTACAGTATGTATGTTACCATTCTGTAGTGCTCAGCTACAGTACGTATGTTACCATTCTGTAGTGCTCAGCTACAGTACGTATGTTACCATTCTGTAGTGCTCAGCTACGGTACGTATGTTACCATTCTGTAGTGCTCAGCTACAGTACGTATGTTACCATTCTGTAGTGCTCAGCTACAGTACGTATGTTACCATTCTGTAGTGCTCAGCTACAGTACGTATGTTACCATTCTGTAGTGCTCAGCTACATTACGTATGTTACCAGAACCATTCTGTAGTGTTCAGCTACAGTACGTATGTTACCATTCTGTGATGCTCAGCTACAGTACGTATGTTACCATTCTGTGATGCTCAGCTACAGTACGTATGTTACCAGAACCATCCTGTGGTGCTCAGCTACAGTATGTATGTTACCAGAACCATTCTGTAGTGTTCAGCTACAGTACGTATGTTACCATTCTGTGATGCTCAGCTACAGTACGTATGTTACCAGAACCATCCTGTAGTGCTCAGCTACAGTACGTATGTTACCAGAACCATTCTGTAGTGCTCAGCTACAGTACGTATGTTACCAGAACCATTCTGTAGTGCTCAGCTACGGTATGTATGTTACCAGAACCATTCTGTAGTGCTCAGCTACGGTACGTATGTTACCAGAACCATTCTGTTGCTCAGCTACAGTACGTATGTTACCAGAACCATTCTGTAGTGCTCAGCTACGGTACGTATGTTCCCAGAACCATTCTGTAGTGCTCAGCTACGGTACGTATGTTACCAGAACCATTCTGTGATGCTCAGCTACAGGAAGTATGTTACCAGAACCATTCTGTAGTGCTCAGCTACAGTACGTATGTTATCATTCTGTAGTGCTCAGCTACAGTACGTATGTTACCATTCTGTAGTGTTCAGCTACAGTACGTATGTTACCATTCTGTAGTGCTCAGCTACAGTACGTATGTTACCATTCTGTAGTGTTCAGCTACAGTACGTATGTTACCATTCTGTAGTGCTCAGTTACAGTACGTATGTTACCATTCTGTAGTGCTCAGCTACAGTACGTATGTTACCATTCTGTAGTGCTCAGCTACAGTACGTATGTTACCATTCTGTAGTGTTCAGCTACAGTACGTATGTTACCATTCTGTAGTGCTCAGCTACGGTACGTATGTTACCATTCTGTAGTGCTCAGCTACAGTACGTATGTTACCATTCTGTAGTGCTCAGCTACAGTACGTATGTTACCATTCTGTAGTGCTCAGCTACAGTACGTATGTTACCATTCTGTAGTGCTCAGCTACAGTACGTATGTTACCAGAACCATTCTGTAGTGTTCAGCTACAGTACGTATGTTACCATTCTGTGATGCTCAGCTACAGTACGTATGTTACCAGAACCATCCTGTAGTGCTCAGCTACAGTATGTATGTTACCAGAACCATTCTGTAGTGTTCAGCTACAGTATGTATGTTACCATTCTGTAGTGCTCAGCTACAGTACGTATGTTACCATTCTGTAGTGCTCAGCTACAGTACATATGTTACCATTCTGTAGTGCTCAGCTACAGTACGTATGTTACCAGAACCATTCTGTAGTGCTCAGCTACAGTACGTATGTTACCATTCTGTAGTGTTCAGCTACAGTACGTATGTTACCATTCTGTAGTGCTCAGCTACGGTACGTATGTTACCATTCTGTAGTGCTCAGCTACAGTACGTATGTTACCATTCTGTAGTGCTCAGCTACAGTACGTATGTTACCAGAACCATTCTGTAGTGTTCAGCTACAGTACGTATGTTACCATTCTGTGATGCTCAGCTACAGTACGTATGTTACCAGAACCATCCTGTAGTGCTCAGCTACAGTACGTATGTTACCAGAACCATTCTGTAGTGTTCAGCTACAGTACGTATGTTACCATTCTGTGATGCTCAGCTACAGTACGTATGTTACCAGAACCATCCTGTAGTGCTCAGCTACAGTACGTATGTTACCAGAACCATTCTGTAGTGCTCAGCTACAGTACGTATGTTACCAGAACCATTCTGTAGTGTTCAGCTACGGTATGTATGTTACCAGAACCATTCTGTAGTGCTCAGCTACGGTACGTATGTTACCAGAACCATTCTGTGATGCTCAGCTACAGTACGTATGTTACCAGAACCATTCTGTAGTGCTCAGCTACGGTACGTATGTTCCCAGAACCATTCTGTAGTGCTCAGCTACGGTACGTATGTTACCAGAACCATTCTGTGATGCTCAGCTACAGTACGTATGTTACCAGAACCATTCTGTAGTGCTCAGCTACAGTACGTATGTTACCAGAACCATTCTGTAGTGCTCAGCTACAGTACGTATGTTACCATTCTGTAGTGCTCAGTTACAGTACGTATGTTACCAGAACCATTCTGTAGTGCTCAGCTACAGTACGTATGTTACCATTCTGTAGTGCTCAACTACAGTACGTATGTTACCATTCTGTAGTGCTCAGCTACAGTACGTATGTTACCATTCTGTAGTGCTCAGCTACAGTACGTATGTTACCATTCTGTAGTGCTCAGCTACAGTACGTATGTTACCAGAACCATTCTGTAGTACTCAGCTACAGTACGTATGTTACCATTCTGTAGTGTTCAGCTACAGTATGTATGTTACCATTCTGTAGTGCTCAGCTACAGTACGTATGTTACCATTCTGTAGTGCTCAGCTACAGTACGTATGTTACCATTCTGTAGTGCTCAGCTACGGTACGTATGTTACCATTCTGTAGTGCTCAGCTACAGTACGTATGTTACCATTCTGTAGTGCTCAGCTACAGTACGTATGTTACCATTCTGTAGTGCTCAGCTACAGTACGTATGTTACCATTCTGTAGTGCTCAGCTACATTACGTATGTTACCAGAACCATTCTGTAGTGTTCAGCTACAGTACGTATGTTACCATTCTGTGATGCTCAGCTACAGTACGTATGTTACCATTCTGTGATGCTCAGCTACAGTACGTATGTTACCAGAACCATCCTGTGGTGCTCAGCTACAGTATGTATGTTACCAGAACCATTCTGTAGTGTTCAGCTACAGTACGTATGTTACCATTCTGTGATGCTCAGCTACAGTACGTATGTTACCAGAACCATCCTGTAGTGCTCAGCTACAGTACGTATGTTACCAGAACCATTCTGTAGTGCTCAGCTACAGTACGTATGTTACCAGAACCATTCTGTAGTGCTCAGCTACGGTATGTATGTTACCAGAACCATTCTGTAGTGCTCAGCTACGGTACGTATGTTACCAGAACCATTCTGTGATGCTCAGCTACAGTACGTATGTTACCAGAACCATTCTGTAGTGCTCAGCTACGGTACGTATGTTCCCAGAACCATTCTGTAGTGCTCAGCTACGGTACGTATGTTACCAGAACCATTCTGTGATGCTCAGCTACAGGAAGTATGTTACCAGAACCATTCTGTAGTGCTCAGCTACAGTACGTATGTTATCATTCTGTAGTGCTCAGCTACAGTACGTATGTTACCATTCTGTAGTGTTCAGCTACAGTACGTATGTTACCATTCTGTAGTGCTCAGCTACAGTACGTATGTTACCATTCTGTAGTGTTCAGCTACAGTACGTATGTTACCATTCTGTAGTGCTCAGTTACAGTACGTATGTTACCATTCTGTAGTGCTCAGCTACAGTACGTATGTTACCATTCTGTAGTGCTCAGCTACAGTACGTATGTTACCATTCTGTAGTGTTCAGCTACAGTACGTATGTTACCATTCTGTAGTGCTCAGCTACAGTACGTATGTTACCATTCTGTAGTGCTCAGCTACAGTACGTATGTTACCATTCTGTAGTGCTCAGTTACAGTACGTATGTTACCATTCTGTAGTGCTCAACTACAGTACATATGTTACCAGAACCATTCTGTAGTGCTCAGCTACAGTACGTATGTTACCAGAACCATTCTGTGATGCTCAGCTACAGTACGTATGTTACCAGAACCATTCTGTGATGCTCAGCTACAGTACGTATGTTACCAGAACCATTCTGTGATGCTCAGCTACGGTACGTATGTTACCAGAACCATTCTGTGATGCTCAGCTACGGTACGTATGTTACCAGAACCATTCTGTAGTGCTCAGCTACAGTACGTATGTTACCAGAACCATTCTGTAGTGCTCAGCTACAGTATGTATGTTACCATTCTGTAGTGCTCAGTTACGGTACGTATGTTACCATTCTGTAGTGCTCAGCTACGGTACGTATGTTACCAGAACCATTCTGTGATGCTCAGCTACAGTACGTATGTTACCAGAACCATTCTGTGATGCTCAGCTACAGTACGTATGTTACCAGAACCATTCTGTGATGCTCAGCTACAGTACGTATGTTACCAGAACCATTCTGTGATGCTCAGCTACGGTACGTATGTTACCAGAACCATTCTGTGATGCTCAGCTACGGTACGTATGTTACCAAAACCATTCTGTAGTGCTCAGCTACAGTACGTATGTTACCAGAACGATTCTGTGATGCTCAGCTACGGTACGTATGTTACCAGAACCATTCTGTGATGCTCAGCTACGGTACGTATGTTACCAGAACCATTCTGTAGTGCTCAGCTACAGTATGTATGTTACCATTCTGTAGTGCTCAGCTACAGTACGTATGTTACCATTCTGTAGTGCTCAGCTACAGTACGTATGTTACCATTCTGTAGTGCTCAGTTACGGTACGTATGTTACCATTCTGTAGTGCTCAGCTACGGTACGTATGTTACCAGAACCATTCTGTAGTGCTCAGCTACGGTATGCATGTTACCAGAACCATTCTGTGATGCTCAGCTACGGTACGTATGTTACCAGAACCATTCTGTGATGCTCAGCTACATCAGTTATGTGGGATGTAATAAGATCATAATCATTGCTTGCTATTCAGTGTTTTGTCAGAAGATGCTGCTGAATAGACTAACAGCGCAACACTTTGGGGCCAGTGAAAGTAAGATGGAAGGTGAAAACAAGGTGATAGGACAAGCAGGGAAGGAACATAAGATTAAACAAGAGTTATTCCTTTCTTCTTCACGGTGCATTGTTTTCCTATCGCAGAACAGTTATTGTTATCATATACAGTACAATGGCAGATATAGAGAAACATAAGGCCTGGACCCAGATCTGTCTGTGCTGTCCTGCCAACTCCCAGCGACCATAGGAGTTGGCAAGACAGTACAAACAGATCTGCGACCAGGCTATGAAATTATTGTCACTGAATCTCGAAGAGTGTGAAAGACAGTGAATCTGTTTGCATTCACATTAGGTCACAGAGAGAGGACAGTGACAGTTTGGTGGTGGGAACCCATCCATTTGGATCAATTGGAACCCTCTCACCTGGGTGTCACTGACTGGGGGTCCCCATGAGGGTAACACACCTGACCCCTCTGTGCCCGCCATGCTCAGTTAGCAGAAACTCAACACACTGTCACGTCTGGGTCCACACACACACACACACACACACACACACACACACACACACACACACACACACACACACACACACACACACACACACACACACACACACACACACACACACACACACACACACACACACACACACACACACACACACACACACACACACACACACACACACACACACACACACACACACACACACACACACACACACACACACACACACACACACACTGTGACAGCCTCCTCTTGAGCCCTTTGCTTTGCCATGTCAATGTGTGTGAACTTCTGTCTTCCTCTCATAATACATGAGAGCTGCACACCGTCAACAGGGCTTTAGCTACCCGCCAAATGGCCTGTGAATCTCGCTTATTGTATTGGAATATAATAAACTAAAAATATAGCTTTTAAATGCTTTAAAACTAGAACAATATTAGTTTTTTACAATCACTTTGGCACTAATTTCGGAACCTTGATGTCATTTTTCATAACTCCAGACACAAAACTCACAACCAATGATCAAAATGCACATTTTTCAAAGCTCTAACACTTTTCCCAATTGCTTGGATATAATACACATAAAGCTAAGATCATTTGATCATTGGACTAAAATCACCTGCCTGTTCAAAATGACACAACTTAGCATCAAAGTATTACCATTTCAAATGCAATTCACACATCTGAAATGTCTATTCATTTCATTACAATGATCTAACTATCAATTGATACAACTGTTCAAAATGATAAGTAACTGTTGCATTAATCTAAATGCATAGTTGTATGGAAACTAACAAACAATATTCCATGTTTAGATCATGAATGTTTCAGGATAACGAGATCCATTGACACAAATTACTGTGGAACATGAACCAATTGGACTACATTATCTATGGATGTAATATTTCATCATCATTCTTTATTAGACACTGTTTCTATGGTCCCATGTACCACTTTTCCAGTCCATGTTTTCAGATTTGATATCACTTTATTAGGTACACCTATCTAGTAGTGGATAGGACCCCCTCTCTCATTAACAAGGTGTTTTTGCCCACAGAATTGCCCCTCACTGAATGTGTTCTGTTTATCACACCATTCTCTGTAAACTCTAGAGACTGTAGTGCGTAAAAATCCCAGGAAGGCAGCTGTTTCTGAGATGCTGGAACCACATGTGTGGCATCAACAATCACACCATGGCCAAAGTTGCTTAGATTACGCATTTTGCCCATTCTAATGTTAGGTCGAACAACAACTTAAGCTCTCTACTCTATATATTGTAGAGCTGATGGCATGGCCTATGTCATTGTGTGGGATAATGTCAGGTTCCACCATGCTCAATGGGTGCAAGCATGGTTTCAGGCCCATCCACAATTTACCACCCTGTACTTACCCCCATACTCTCCTTCCCTTAACCCGATTGAGGAATTTTCCTCCACATGGAGGTGGAAGGTATATGATAGGCGCCCTCACGAACAAGCCACTCTTCTCCAGGCAATGGATGACGCATGCAATGACATCACGGCAGGCCAGTGTCAGACCTGGATTCGCCATGCCTGAAGATTCTTCACAACATATTTTTTGGCAAATGAAAACATCCATTGTGATGTGGATGAGAACCTGTGGCCAAATCCACAAGACAGGGTTGAGGGAAATATAGAAGTACAGTAATCAATCCTTTGATTTGCTTTTTACAGTAAGCCAGGTGAGGAACACTGCAGTGATGTTTTCCAGTAAGTCAGGTGAGGAACACTGCAGTGATGTTTTACAGTAAGCCAGGTGAGGAACACTGCAGTGATGTTTTACAGTAAGCCAGGTGAGGAACACTGCAGTGATGTTTTACAGTAAGCCAAGTGAGGAACACTGCAGTAATGTTTTACAGTAAGTCAGGTGAGGAACACTGCAGTGATGTTTTACAGTAAGCCAGGTGAGGAACACTGCAGTGATGTTTTACAGTAAGTCAGGTGAGGAACACTGCAGTGATGTTTTACAGTAAGTCAGGTGAGGAACACTGCAGTGATGTTTTATAGTAAGCCAGGTGAGGAACACTGCAGTGATGTTTTACAGTAAGTAAGTTGAGGAACACTGCAGTGATGTTTTACAGTAAGCCAGGTGAGGAACACTGCAGTGATGTTTTACAGTAAGTCAGGTGATGAACACTGCAGTGATGTTTTACAGTAAGCCAGGTGAGGAACACTGCAGTGATGTTTTACAGTAAGTCAGATGAGGAACACTGCAGTGATGTTTTATAGTAAGTCAGGTGAGGAACACTGCAGTGATGTTTTACAGTAAGTCAGGTGAGGAACACTGCAGTGATGTTTTACAGTAAGCCAGGTGAGGAACACTGCAGTGATGTTTTACAGTAAGCCAGGTGAGGAACACCACAGTGATGTTTTACAGTAAGTCAGGTGAGGAACACTGCAGTGATGTTTTACAGTAAGTCAGGTGAGGAACACTGCAGTGATGTTTTACAGTAAGCCAGGTGAGGAACACTGCAGTAATGTTTTATAGTTAGTCAGGTGAGGAACACTGCAGTGATGTTTTACATTAAGCCAGGTGAGGAACACTGCAGTGATGTTTTACAGTAAGTCAGGTGAGGAACACTGCAGTGATGTTTTACAGTAAGTCAGGTGAGGAACACTGCAGTGATGTTTTACAGTAAGTCAGGTGAGGAACACTGCAGTGATGTTTTACAGTAAGTCAGGTGAGGAACACTGCAGTGATGTTTTACAGTAAGTCAGGTGAGGAACACTGCAGTGATGTTTTACAGTAAGTCAGGTGAGGAACACTGCAGTGATGTTTTACAGTAAGCCAGGTGAGGAACACTGCAGTGATGTTTTATAGTAAGTCAGGTGAGGAACACTGCAGTGATGTTTTACAGTAAGTCAGGTGAGGAACACTGCAGTAATGTTTTACAGTAAGTCAGGTGAGGAACACTGCAGTGATGTTTTACAGTAAGTCAGGTGAGGAACACTGCAGTGATGTTTTACAGTAAGTCAGGTGAGGAACACTGCAGTGATGTTTTACAGTAAGTCAGGTGAGGAACACTGCAGGTGATATTTTACTGTAGTTTTTTTCTTTTGTTGTAGCTAATTATTTTTGCTTTGATTCAAAGAAACCTGAGTGATTTTATTGTATTTCATCAATAAATTTCAGATTTTGTTCAATGATTCCACTATGTCTGTACTATTCTCTCTACCAGTCCTTTTACAGTGATGTACTTACGTGTAGTACCATAATGAAACATGTATCACATATTTTGTACTACAATATTTAATGATTGTACGAACAACTACACAGTGAAACTATCGGTATCTTGTGTGAGGATGATCTAAATTAATGTTCCTATGGTATTTCATGATAAATTAGTTATTTGAAACAATGATTCTGCAAGTGCAAGGTTTCTTTAAAGATATGAATGCACAATGCAATGTTCTGAACATGGACAGCCTGTGTTACAAGTGATGACCGTTTTGAGTTTTGTGTCTGGAGTTGTGAAAAATGACCACAAGGTTCTGAACATGGACAGCCTGTGTTACAAGTGATGACCGTTTTGAGTTTTGTGTCTGGAGTTGTGAAAAATGACCACAAGGTTCTGAAATTAGTGCCAAAGGGAGTGTAAAAGACTGTATAAATTATTTATCTACAACTGTAACTTGTCTACATTGTGTGAACCTTTGCCTCATGCAGATTTGGGACCAAGTGCGTTGTCATTGACAGAGAGACACATGATTATGGACAGAGAAAGACAGTTGGGGGAGCTGACAACAGTGCAGTGTGATAATATGTCTGGAGCCATATGTCCTGGACAGTGAAATATGATGACTGCATCTGATTCTAATAGAATGGGAGAGAGACTGCTCGTGCACTGTCATAAAAACCTTATCATTTATGACTGTCAACCACAGGGACATACAGGGGCAATATGCATACTGGATAGACTTAATACACACACACAATCCCATCCCACGCATTGTCTTCCAAAAACCATTGTCTGCTATGAGACAAAACTGCTCAGACCTCTTTTAAGTGTTTTCCACTGACTTCTCTCTGTGATTCTTGCCAGCTCTTTTCCTCAGCTTTCCGGAGCTTTAGTGTGTGTGTGTGTGTGTGTGTGTGTGTGTGTGTGTGTGTGTGTGTGTGTGTGTGTGTGTGTGTGTGTGTGTGTGTGTGTGTGTGTGTGTGTGTGTGTGTGTGTGTGTGTGTGTGTGTGTGTGTGTGTGTGTGTGTGTGTGTGTGTGTGTGTGTGTGTGTGTGTGTGTGTGTGTGTGCGAGAGAGAGAGAGAGAGAGAGAGAGAGAGAGAGAGAGAGAGAGAGAGAGAGAGAGAGAGAGAGAGAGAGAGAGAGAGTGGGTGGGCGTGTGTGTGTGTGTGTGCGTGCGTGCGTGCGTGCGTGAAAGAGAGAAGAGAGAGAGAGAGAGAGAGAGAGAGAGAGAGAGAGAGAGAGAGAGAGAGAGAGAGAGAGAGAGTGTGTGTGTGTGTGTGTGTGTGTGTGTGCGTGCGTGCGTGCGTGAAAGAGAGAGAGAGAGAGAGAGAGAGAGTGGGTGGGCGTGTGTGTGAACGGTACATCCATGCGTGTGTCTGTGTAGTTTGCATGTGTGCCTACGGACATTACTAAACTAGAAAAAGCCACAGAATGGTCCCATCAGAATCAAAAGGGGGATTTAATGACTTTCTGTGTTGTTTCATGGGTTTAAATAGACTTAGGTCCAATGTTTTTCATATGGGCCCTGTGAGAGCCACACCAGACACAGTTGAAACAGGAAAACCGGCAAACCTCAACTTTCCGTGGCACAATGGCATGGATTGTTATGCTTATGTCACCGCGACATGGACACAATGAAGTACATGAGTTGTCACTGTTTTTATAGATCGGCCTCCTGTTGTTGAAGACTTTATAATGAACTCATTTGTTTTTCTGCTTTCTTATGAACGTTTTGGATCTTTATTGTATGGAAATTACAAAATGCCTCGTTGGCTCATTCTGGGGGAAAACATTTGTCATTTAGATGGCATGTAAACACCTCTACAGGAAAAGCAGGGAGGGACTGGGAGAAAACAGACTTCTTGGAAAGGCTGATGGTAGAAAATAGTCCTATTCACTTTTCAATTTGATTAATGGATTGATGACTAACAAATATTACAAATATTACAAACCACTAAATCATTGTGTATACCAGTGTGACACCGCCTTAAAGACTTGATTTAAGACAGATGGATCAAGAGAGATCATGGAATTCTATCCAGTCCTATTGAGTTATACTGTATAAATAAACCAAAGTGTATGAAACATGCTTTTATACATTTGTGCTTTCTCCTGCTAACCTCCCCTCCCCTCCCCAACACACACACACACACACACAACACACACACACACACACACACACACACACACACACACACACACACACACACACACACACACACACACACACACACACACACACACACACACACACACACACACACACACACACACACACACACACACACACACACACCTCCTAACTTCTCAAATCCCAGCAAGAAAGTCACACATATTCCTCCAAAAGAGGACTCTCTTGTGAATAGGACCACTGAATATGAAGTGAAATTTCATACAGTGTAAATTAGTGCCATGTTTCAAAACCTGCAAGCTGGCCTCAAGATGTGTGACGTCGTTGACAAAGTCCATCCGTAAGTCAGTGCCTTCTGACATGTTTCACCCAGACAGTGAATTATATGAGAGTAGCTTCATCATGTATGCCTCTGAGGCAGAGAGGAGATTTATTTATGTTGGGATCAAACCCAGTCAGACATCACATCAGAAGAGCTACAATCCAGTCGGACATCTGGACCATAAAAGAGTCAAAAGACCAATAATTGGACAACAGATCAGAATTGTGCTGCCTGTGTAAACTCAGCCATAGTATCTTAATAACTTCTTATGGCTGGGGGGGCAGTATTGAGTAGCTTGGATTAATAAGGTGCCCAGAGTAAACTGCCTGCTACTCAGTCCCAGATGCTAAGATATGCATATTATTTGGATAGAAAATACTCTGAAGTTTCTAAAACTGTTTGAATGATGTTTGTGAGTATAACAGAACTCAAATGGCAGGCAAAAACCTGAGAGAAAATCCAACCAGGAAGTGGGAAATCTGAGGTTTGTAGGTTTTCAACTCATTTCCTATTGAAGATACAGTGGGGTATTGGTCAAATTGCACTTCCTAAGGCTTACACTAGATGTCAACAGTCTTTAGAACCTTGTTTGATGCTTCTACTGTGAAGTGGGGGCGAATGAGAGGGGAATGAGTCAGAGGTCTGCCAGAGAGCCAAGAGCTAGCCACACTCGTTCACGTGAGAGTAAGCTCTGTGAGGCCTCCTGGGTGGTGCAGTGGTTAAGGGCGCTGTACTGCAGCGCCAGCTGTGCCACCAGAGACTCTGGGTTCGCGCCAAGGCTCTGTCGTAACCGGCCGCGACCGGGAGGTCCGTGGGGCGACGCACAATTGGCCCAGCGTCATCCGGGTTAGGGAGGGTTTGGCCGGTAGGGATGTCCTTGTATCATTGCGCACCAGCGACTCCTGTGGTGGGCCGGGCGCAGTGCACACTAACCAAGGTTGCCAGGTGCACGTCATGAATTTGAATTTGTGAACTGAACGTGCTAACAAAAGGAGGTATTTGGACATAAATGATGGACATTATCGAACAAAACAAACATTTGTTGTGGAACTGGGATTCCTGGGAGTGCATTCTGATAAAGATCATCAAAGGTAAGTGAATATTTATAATGCTATTTCTGATTTCTGTTGACTCCAACATGACGGATATCTGTTTGGGTTGTTTTGGTCTCGTACTCAGATTATAGCATGGTGTTCTTTTTTTGTAAAGTTTTTGGGAAATCTGACACAGCGTTAAGGAGACGTGTATCTATAATTCCGTGCATAATAGTTGTATCTTTTATCAATGTTTATTATGAGTATTATGAGTATTTCTGTAAATTGATATGGCTCTCTGCAATATCACCGGATGTTTTGGAACTACTGAGATTTTTTTTATATAAATATGAACTTTATCGAACAAAACATACATGTATTGTGTAACATGAAGTCCTATGAGTGTCATCTGATGAAGATCCTCAAAGGTTAGTGATTAATTAATTTATACTTCTGCTTTTTGTGACTCCTGTCTTTGGCTGGAAAAATGGCTGTGTTTTTCTGTGACTTGGCTCTGACCTAACACAATCGTTTGGTTTGCTTTCGCTGTAAAGCCTTTTTGAAATTGAACACTGTGATGAGATTAACAAGAAGTGTATCTTTAAAATGGTGTACAATACTTGTATGTTTGAGGAATTTTAATTATGGGATTTCTGTTGTTTTGAATTTGGCGCCCTGCACTTTCACTGGCTGTTGTCATATCGATCTCGTTAGTGGGATCTCAGCCCAAAGAGGTTTTAACTAGACAAAATGGATCTCCACTTATTTTTCATATTGCTTTCATAAAGATGAAAGAATTATGAATAAGATGCTGTTCTCTTGTTCCACTCCTCACTTTCATACAGAAAGATATTCTAAAAACATACAGTAGGCAAGTTGTTGAATGTGCATGTCCTCTTATCATGATTTGTACTGTGTATGAACATACAGTACTCAGCCAGTCAGTGAATGTGCGCAATGATGATACTGCGTGATTCATGAAAAGATCATTACTGCATTTCAATTTCAGGAAAACTCCAATACGCAAGTGATGTCATCAATATTTTGACAGCTTGTCAATTGGCTGACCTTTACCCTGACACCGAAGGCCTCAGCCAATCGGATTGCAATTAAATGATAGTATAAATCCTTTCAGGGCAATGGCATATGGGCACGGGAAACGTCAATACCACTGGAAATCCCATAGGCTCACAAAGTGCCATCAATTAAGTCATGTAGTAATCAAATCAAATCAAATTGTATTGGTCACATACACATATTTAGCAGATGTTATTGCGGATGTAGCAAAATGCTTGTGTTCCTAGCTCCAACAGTGAAGTAGTATCTAACAATTCACAACAATATGGACGTGATGATTACAACAGGTGGATTTTCACTGTCCTTGTTGGTCATTGTTGTTATCAGTGATATGCTCATTGGTGTTATCAACCACATGTTAAAATATCTATTGCAGTGACCATTATGGAAGCCAAACACAGTTTAAATGGGCTGTTTAGCACACAGCTACACCATACTCTCTCTCTACATATGAAAAAAGGTACTGTAGGCCACTTACTGCATCAATCCATGAGGCTTGATCCTAGCATTAGTACTGAATAAGAAACTCTGTGTGTAAAACTAATAATGACTCAGTAATCCATGTTTTCTGGGAATACTATAAAATCCGGAAGTTGGGAGCAGAGGTAAAAAGTTGTCTGTCAGAAGTAGTACAATGTAAACTTACTTTTAACCCGTCTGTCTGCATATCTCAAGACATATGGCATGTGGGCTAAAAACGTGGGAATCAATCAATCCGCCATCATTAACACAATGTAAAAATGTAATGATTTATTATTTAAATATTGAAAGTGCGTGGAAGAAGAGAAACAAAATGGTGCAGTTTGAGGCCATGTGGCGGAAAGTGATGCGGGTGCTGGAGATGGGGGTGTGTGCTAGTGGGTCTGGGCAGATGTCATGTAGGTGATGGAGATGGGGGTGTGTGCTAGTGGGTCTGGGCAGGTGTCATGTAGGTGCTGGAGATGGGGGTGTGTGCTAGTGGGTCTGGGCAGATGTCATGTAGGTGATGGAGATGGGGGTGTGTGCTAGTGGGTCTGGGCAGATGTCATGTAGGTGATGGAGATGGGGGTGTGTGCTAGTGGGTCTGGGCAGGTGTCATGTAGGTGCTGGAGATGGGGGTGTGTGCTAGTGGGTCTGGGCAGATGTCATGTAGGTGCTGGAGATGGGGTGTGTGCTAGTGGGTCTGGGCAGATGTCATGTAGTTGCTGGAGATGGGGGTGTGTGCTAGTGGGTCTGGGCAGATGTCATGTAGTTGCTGGAGATGGGGGTGTGTGCTAGTGGGTCTGGGCAGATGTCATGTAGTTGCTGGAGATGGGGGTGTGTGCTAGTGGGTCTGGGCAGATGTCATGTAGGTGATGGAGATGGGGGTGTGTGCTAGTGGGTCTGGGCAGATGTCATGTAGGTGCTGGAGATGGGGGTGTGTGCTAGTGGGTCTGGGCAGATGTCATGTAGGTGATGGAGATGGGGGTGTGTGCTAGTGGGTCTGGGCAGATGTCATGTAGGTGATGGAGATGGGGGTGTGTGCTAGTGGGTCTGGGCAGATGTCATGTAGGTGATGGAGATGGGGGTGTGTGCTAGTGGGTCTGGGCAGATGTCATGTAGTTGCTGGAGGTGGGGGTGTGTGCTAGTGGGTCTGGGCAGATGTCATGTAGTTGCTGGAGATGGGGGTGTGTGCTAGTGGGTCTGGGCAGATGTCATGTAGTTGCTGGAGATGGGGGTGTGTGCTAGTGGGTCTGGGCAGATGTCATGTAGTTGCTGGAGATGGGGGTGTGTGCTAGTGGGTCTGGGCAGATGTCATGTAGTTGCTGGAGATGGGGGTGTGTGCTAGTGGGTCTGGGCAGATGTCATGTAGGTGATGGAGATGGGGGTGTGTGCTAGTGGGTCTGGGCAGATGTCATGTAGGTGATGGAGATGGGGGTGTGTGCTAGTGGGTCTGGGCAGATGTCATGTAGTTGCTGGAGGTGGGGGTGTGTGCTAGTGGGTCTGGGCAGATGTCATGTAGGTGATGGAGATGGGGGTGTGAGCTAGTGGGTCTGGGCAGATGTCATGTAGGTGCTGGAGATGGGGGTGTGTGCTAGTGGGTCTGGGCAGATGTCATGTAGTTGCTGGAGATGGGGGTGTGTGCTAGTGGGTCTGGGCAGATGTCATGTAGTTGCTGGAGATGGGGGTGTGTGCTAGTGGGTCTGGGCAGATGTCATGTAGGTGCTGGAGATGGGGGTGTGTGCTAGTGGGTCTGGGCAGATGTCATGTAGGTGATGGAGATGGGGGTGTGTGCTAGTGGGTCTGGGCAGATGTCATGTAGTTGCTGGAGATGGGGGTGTGTGCTAGTGGGTCTGGGCAGATGTCATGTAGTTGCTGGAGATGGGGGTGTGTGCTAGTGGGTCTGGGCAGATGTCATGTAGTTGCTGGAGATGGGGGTGTGTGCTAGTGGGTCTGGGCAGATGTCATGTAGTTGCTGGAGATGGGGGTGTGTGCTAGTGGGTCTGGAAAGATGTCATGTAGGTGATGGAGATGGGGGTGTGTGCTAGTGGGTCTGGGCAGATGTCATGTAGGTGCTGGAGATGGGGATGTGTGCTAGTGGGTCTGGGCAGATGTCATGTAGGTGATGGAGATGGGGGTGTGAGCTAGTGGGTCTGGGCAGATGTCATGTAGGTGCTGGAGATGGGGGTGTGTGCTAGTGGGTCTGGGCAGATGTCATGTAGGTGATGGAGATGGAGGTGTGTGCTAGTGGGTCTGGGCAGATGTCATGTAGGTGATGGAGATGGGGGTGTGTGCTAGTGGGTCTGGGCAGATGTCATGTAGGTGCTGGAGATGGGGGTGTGTGCTAGTGGGTCTGGGCAGATGTCATGTAGGTGATGGAGATGGGGGTGTGTGCTAGTGGGTCTGGGCAGATGTCATGTAGGTGCTGGAGATGGGGGTGTGTGCTAGTGGGTCTGGGCAGATGTCATGTAGGTGATGGAGATGGGGGTGTGTGCTAGTGGGTCTGGGCAGATGTCATGTAGTTGATGTTTGTATTATGTTGTCGATTGTATGTGTATGTTTTGTATTGTTTATAAAATATGAAAACATTTTAATTAAATACAAATTCCAAATCAATTAAGGGTGTTTTCTTATTTAAATCTTACACAACAATGATTTAACTCTGCTAAACTTATAAAAACATACTATTACTGTATTTTAAGGTAGAACACAAAATCTCACAGCATCACTCTCAGTCCAGACAATGTATAAAACGGACTATAAAAGTAACCCATTAGTACAGTACAGTACGCAAGCCTGATTTTCCATTAGAGTAAAGGGGATTTTCCCCACACCTCATTCCCTCACTGTCCTGCCCTTGGGCCATTAATGATAAGTAGAGACTGAATGCCGTGTTGAGTTGTCTAACAGACCAGGAGTGGCTGTGGCGTTCAGTTGCAAACAGAACAGGAAGTGGCTGTAGCGTTCAGTTGCATAGTGTTTTAATAGTGTTGGGCCTGGGTGGGTTGGAGGTAAGGTGGAGGTGGGGGAGGGGTGGCGCCATTGGGATACGGTAGACTACTAGGCCCTATACTCACACCCCATATGGTGGGAATTATAATCATTTGAGATGCATTGTGGTCCATTTTAAGCGATCCCAGAAAGTACTGAGGAGACATCAGCACGTTTTGCCATTTTAGCTGCACTCCCAGCAGTAAAAAGAAGTCAGTCAGTCAGTCAGTCAGGAGTAGGAAGGAGAAGCGTGTTTGTGAGGAGAAATAATAGCTCGCTTCGACAGGCCAAAATAAAATATTTCAGATGCCTTGGGTTGTCATGCATGGTTTCTCTGCCATCCCCACAAAGAATAATGTTAGGTTAAAAACGATGAAAAACGTTTAATGGAAATAAGCTGAAATTACCCTGAGGGCTCACGGGCCAATGGCTTTGTCACAGGTAATCAAACTGTTTCAAGTTCTCAATCATATGAGAGCTAAATGCAGAAACGTACAAATCTGGTAAATGTATGTTTCTAAAGTTAACTTTCATATGTATGTACAGTTGAATATAGAATGGCAGCAGCATGTCATGGACTTGACCGTTGGCGTCCTACAAAAACAGAGGCCAAACCTGGGTGCAAATGCTATTCAAAATCATTTGAAATACTTTATTTGTGCCTCATTAACCTTGCCTGTTGCAATTGAACCAATAGAAAGGTCCCAAAAGTCCAAGCACCGCCCGCCTGGCAATCGTGGGCAGGCTAAAACAAACGCTTAAACTATTTGAAAGATTTCCAATAGTATTTGAGCCCAGGTCTGACAGCGGCTACATGGTTTTTGACTGCTTGGCCTATGTACTTTAATGTGTGTAAATGTTGAAGCCATTAGCCGTTCCCCAGAAAACTCACCGGCGACGCATCGTTGACCTCAGACCCTGTGATGATACTTCATTATGATTGGGCTCTTCTATTCTAGTCACTAATTAGTAATGGGCTCCACTGCACTTCATCCCTAAAAGAGAAGCCTACGCATGTGCCCGACACACACGCACACATTTTTTTTTTTTTTTACAGATGCGGCAAGTCCATCTCCTCTCTATCACACCAATGATAATGGTATCCTACTCTTGTTTAAGGAGCCTGTTACAAGAGCTTGGGACTATATGGTTCAATATGCATTTTTGTCAAAATTGAGTTATTGACATAGCCTTGTTCTGTTCAATGTTCTCTTCCTATATAATGCTCCAAATACCCCCAATTAATGTTGTAATTACCTCAGAATCATATTTTTGAAAATAGAACCTTTTAGTCCCAAGCTCTGGTGTATATACTTCCCCCTACTCTACTATATATTATGTATAACCATTATTTTCCTCTTCCTGTCTGAGTATGAATGGGTGGATGTGGGCAGTGGAGCCTGATGGGAGGCACACTGTGAATCCACAGGCATCCACCTCCCGTGTGACACTAACTACGTCTCTGAGACACACCAGATCCTGGTGTCCTGGCCTTTCTGGTGCTTCATAGTGTGTGTGTGTGTGTGTGTGTGTGTGTGTGTGTGTGTGTGTGTGTGTGTGTGTGTGTGTGTGTGTGTGTGTGTGTGTGTGTGTGTGTGTGTGTGTGTGTGTGTGTGTGTGTGTGTGTGTGTGTGTGTGTGTGTGTGTGTGTGTGTGTGTGTGTGTGTGTGTGTGTGGAGGGAGGGAGGGAGGGAGGGAGGCTGAGAGGGAGGGGTGGAGAAGTGGTGTGGATGTGAGGCTGTGTCTGGGGTGTGTGGGTAATAATAATAATAATAATATAATAATAATATAATATAATATAGTGTTACTGTGTCTCTGACCCCATAGTGTTTGATAGAGTGTCATGGGGGGTGAGGGGGCAGGGACAGAGAGGGTAGAGTGATATGGTACGGATGTGTGGGTGGGTTCATGGTTAATTCTCAGTCGTGCAATCATGGGGGCACCCCCAACTCTGGCTCCATCGCTACAGCTCTGTGGGATCTGGTCTTTAGTGAGACTGGTCCAGAGTGTTGTTTATTGCTTGGCTAGTGTTGATGTTTAACCTCAGAAGCCCTGCTTATAATGTGAAGAAATAGCCTAATACTTTATCAACATTTTAAGCTAAACGTTTTTTTTATGGTAGTGGTTCTATTAATTTGTTATCATCTGACAACGCATCGCATCTGACAACTGTCCCAGACTATGTTTGGAATATTTATTTTGTCTCACAGAATAGAATTGGTCAACTTTTGTACTATGGGGGACAGTAGATTGACTAGTGATTTTGCTGTTCGTTAGGTCGACTCATCTTGTTGGCTGACGAAAAGTAAATGTGGACAGTTCTTCAGATATCATCAATATGCGCCTTTTGAATAAGGACCCATGCAGTTCCGTCCCCGATGTGTCTGTCTTGACTTGTAGCCTGTGAGAAAGACCCGACCACCTTACTTACTGTGAGAGGTGCTTCTGCACGCAGCAGGGAGAAGGGAATTATAATGATTATATTCAGCACAGCGACCACTGGCCACAAAAGGCATGTATTTTTTAGGGGGCATTACGGCCTCACAAAGTGGATGCACCCGGGAAATTCGAGGCATTATCAAGTGCTTGTCAAATTGTGAATGAGAGACTGATGAAGTGTTTACAGCCTTGATGAAGTGTATACAGCAGAGCTCATGCCTTTCATGCAACATTAGAGTCTTGTCTGCTAAATGAACTAGTGTAGCCCAGAGCCATATGGCATAACCAGATCAGGGCCTAACATAAAGACAACTTAGAGAATGCTCTTCTGTTCTTCTGAACTAGACTACATTTTCTTCACATCGTGTTTCTTTAGACCTGTCTAAAATATTTAATGGATTTATTGTGATGGTGTAGGCTATATTGCATGAATTTATTAGACTTTTTAAAATGTAGATCTTCCAAAGGTCTGCACCAGGCTATGTGTGGAAGCCAGAAAATGCTAAAAGTGTTTATGTTAATTAATGGTCATTTACCGTGAGACCAACAGTCATTTGTATGACAATCACCGTCTGGCAAAATGTTATGACCGCCACAGCCCGAGCCATAACACTCTACTGGCACCACAGCCAGGCCAACACTATGACTGGTCAGCTCAGCTGTCCCTTAAGAAGCTGTCACAAAGACCTGACATCAGAGACACTTGGCCAGCATGTCGGCCTGCCATGATCCTTGATAGTGTCATAGTGTTGGCCCGGCCATGGCTTCAGTAGGGTGTCATGGCTAGGCCTAGTTAAATAAAGGTTAACGGCTCGATGGCTCTCTTCTTGTACAGTACAGAGTCCCGTTTCCTGTTGTAGTGTTTCATCTGTACATCCAATCTCATCATCAGAGACCAGTTAGTGTTTTCTCTTTGGGGAAATGGAAGCCTACAAATGCTCTTTTGACATGTTTACATTCTGTAGGTGAAATGCAGTTAAACTGGAAGAATGTTTGGATAGTATCTATACAGAGTTAGAGTCAAACATTAGAATGTCAATGTCATTTACATAACATCACATAACAGTCATTAAACCTAAAATGTTCCAGGTTTTAGCCTGATATTGTGCCACGTCAATGAGAATACAGTACACAACATGCTATCAAGCTGTCCAGAGAGGCAGGAAGCACTGCATGGTGGGAAAGGTTTCCACAGTCAGCCAGACAGCCCTGCCCTGCCTGTCCCCTAGGCCGTCTGTCTCTGTCCGACACCCTCTGTGCACAGCATGGCTGCTGGGAATTGTTGTTTTCTTCAGCTTGCTGTTTGCTCTCCTGCCTCTTTTATGGGGCTGATTTTCAGTCTAATTGGATCTCACAGTTCTGAGTCCGTATTCAAAAAGCGTCTCAGAGAGGGAATGCTGATCGAGGATAAGTTTTGGCTTTCAGATCTTAATGAATAAGACTTTATGGGCAGGGGGGATCTGATCCTAGATCAGCACTCCTACTCTGAGATTCTGTGAATATGGGCCCTGAATACTTAGAGACTATTTCCAACAGGCTCTGTGCTCTATATGCCTAGTGAGCAGATCCTCCAACGTCCATTTCAATCAGCTTCTCTTCTGCCTCTGAGTAAAGTGGAGGCATTATGATTACTTTACACTTCTAAAGCAGAATGGTGTGAGGTTTATACAAATAAATAGTGTTTCTTGACTATTGATATTATAAACATTTTGGTACAGTCATGATTCTTAATTCAGTGAAGTCTTAGCAATTCACGTTTCCATAGACAGAAAACGTCCCATGTTTTTATTACAGGAAGGCACAGTATGTTGTGTAGTAGTAGTAGTACCAGTACTTTACAGGGTTATGATCGTGAAGGCAGGAAATGTGTCAGCCACATCCTAGTAGCCGCGGGGGGTTTTACGCTCCGCTCCGGATTGGTTGCTACATATCAGTCGTATAATCAGAAGCATATCACTTCAGGGTAAAATACCCACATCCTACAACAGCGGGGACCAACTAGCTAATGTGGCTAGCTCAGCAAAGCTCTCCAAGAAAGCCCCAAATAGAGAACTCTACCTCGCCCTGTTGCTCCCTTTCCTGTAACAGTCAGACATGGATGTTTTAGCTATCTCTTGGGGTACAGTTTTAGTTAGCTCCTGGGCTTCACTTTTAACTAGCTCTCGGGCTACGCTATGTTTTAGCTAGCTCTTGGGGTACAGTTTTAGTTAGCTCCTGGGCTACACTTTTAACTAGCTCTCGGGCTACGCTATGATTTAGCTAGCTCTTGGGGTACAGTTTTAGTTAGCTCCTGGGCTACACTTTTAACTAGCTCTCGGGCTACGCTATGTTTTAGCTAGCTCTTGGGGTACAGTTTTAGTTAGCTCCTGGGCTTCACTTTTAACTAGCTCTCGGGCTACGCTATGTTTTAGCTAGCTCTTGGGGTACAGTTTTAGTTAGCTCCTGGGCTTCACTTTTAACTAGCTCTCGGGCTATGCTATGTTTTAGCTAGCTCTTGGGGTACAGTTTTAGTTAGCTCCTGGGCTTCACTTTTAACTAGCTCTCGGGCTACGCTATGTTTTAGCTAGCTCTTGGGGTATAGTTTTAGTTAGCTCCTGGGCTACACTTTTAACTAGCTCTCGGGCTACGCTATGATTTAGCTAGCTCTTGGGGTACATTTTAGTTAGCTCCTGGGCTACACTTTTAACTAGCTCTCGGGCTACGCTATGATTTAGCTAGCTCTTGGGGCACACTTTTAACTAGCTCTCTGGCTACGCTATGATTTAGCTAGCTCTTGGGGTACACTTTTAACTAGCTCTCGGGCTACGCTATGATTTACCTAGCTCTTAAACTACACTATGTTATAGTTAGCTGGACGATTGCTGTTCCTTGTTTTTAATTTAGAAGAATGACCTTTGAAGCACATGTCCCAATATTCTACAGATTCATATTGATTGTGCTTGACACTTAAGGCACACAAAGACATTGATAATAGGAAGAGAGTGGCTCTTATTGATTGTGTAATGATGAGGCAGATTGTGAGGGGGGATAGATAGGGACCTGGGGAAGGTGGCGAGAAGGGGCATCACATTAAATATTTATAACTATGGAAGGAGATGTCCTTATGGCCAATTACAGCAATGACAAACATCACATCACGAGGGGAGACACCCAAGGCCAGACAGGAGACAGACAGAAGAGCCACCCAACCAACATCATCACCTCCATATCTGTTGTCACTGTCCTGCCGTATCTGTTGTCATCACAGATATACAGAGACAGACACATCGATCTGGCACAGCAGGACTGGGGACAGACAGACAGGACAGGTGATGAACATTTTGGGATGTTAATCATAAATGGGACGTGTTTATTTGCTACATGTAAACAGAAAAGACATTAGCTGAGTATAATGCTGCAGTGTTTGCTCCGTTCCAGACATTATTATGAGCCGTCCTCCCCTCAGCAGCCTCCACTGGTGTTACAGTACCACTGCTCTAGTCTGTCCACCTGCAATTACAGGAGACCTAGTCTACAATACCCCTGTAGTTTGACTACAGATGACTCTTTGAACTATTGTAAACCAGTGCTTAGCTCAGGGCTAATAGGGGGTCATGTTGTTGCTCCACGCTGTTGTCTGTATGATTTGAGCCTTTAGAGATTGTTGAATTGTTGAAGCTCTCTAGAATGTCAACAGGGCTGAAGGTATTGGTCCACCTAGTAAATCAACTACATTAAAGTCAAAATATGTTATAGAGAGATTATTGAGAGGAGTTAAATCACTGTTAGTCCTCAAAAACCAACCAAGATGATGCCCATGCTATCAATTACTTAAGTATAATAGCATTTGAAAAGTCTTTTAAATAAAATATTAAATGTACAGAGGTGCTTATCTGTGCTTATCATGACTATAATCTGTTTGAGATGACTTATTAGTTTGATTCGCTTCCCTCCTTTCTTGGATTGGTTTTCAATCCAACTATAGTTAAGCTAAACCATTCTGTTTGAGTGCCATGTCATGTCTGGCAGCAGACACAAGGCCTAATGAACAGTTTGATTTACCCAGAAACATCTCTGAACTGTCGTCAAAGTCTCTGAACCATCGTCAAAGTCAGTCAGCAACCACTGCCAGAGTCCTGCTGGTGAATAACTGGCAAAATTAAACTAGGATCCCACATTGTTTAGACGAACTCTTTGAACTTCATTTGATGAGCACTTCATCTGTTGTCAATCATAGAAGCAATTGAAAGGACTCCTGTCGTTTTGCATTATTGTTTTGGCGAATCTTCAAGACTTTTCATAAAAAACAAACAGACTTTTTCAAGTGCTGGCTGTCCATAGAGTATGTGTTGAAGTTGTTTATTTTCAGTAAAGCCACAATATGGTCTCCTTAAGAATAACAGACGATTCAGATGTAGGATCTTAATTTGGTCACCTTGTTGCAGGATAACTTTCCTACAATGCAGGAAATGTAAAACTTAGAGTGTATTTAAGGTTTAAAAAGGCTTCTGAAGCTTCTGATAAACTCAGACTTGATTTTACCTTGTGAAAAATGGATGAACCCCAGCAAAAATGTCCATGAGTTATATTCCACATAATAATTCACATACTGTTGCTGCAGGATTATTTTCCTGCTGTAGCAAACTGACTCAAATTAAGATCCTACATCTGTAGGCTTATGATGTGGATGGATGAATGAATGGATGGATGGAAAAGTAATCGCTATAAACTAACATTTCTTCTCATCCTTTGTTAAGTAAAACAATTTGTTCCCTGAATTCATTCTCACCACAAAACAGCGGCCTCAGACGTCAGTAGAGGATTGGACAGCCTCCATACATTACCCACAAATCCCCGAGACCAGACACACAAGGCATTTAACAGAATTTATTCATCTGAATTTAGATGAAGCAGAATTATAGACAATAGAGCTAGGAGTTTTCCCTGGTCAGTACAGTACAGTAGATAAGATCATTAATAATTAGGTGGGTGCTTACATTTGTAGTATACAAGTTTGTTTGTTTGCATATCCCACCCCCCTGAGACACCCTCTGAGAGTGGAGTCAGAGCCAGAGATCAGCCATTATCAACGGCAACCCTGGAGCAATTAGGGTTAAGTGCCTTGCACAAGGGAACACCGACAGATTTATACTTTAGCTTGATAGTAAACTTCTCTGAACTTGATTTTGGTGTTGTTGTTGAGGCAAACAGCCATGTCAGAACATTCACATAACAGATAGGAGAACAGATGCTGAGAGAGGTGACAGAGGCTTATTATTCTGACTGAACTCAATCTAGACTGTTTCTTATGGAGCAGTTTCTTATGACACCTCAGTTACATCTTTGCCTACAGGACAGCGTTGGGACTCTATGTGTTGTATCTCTTTCCAGTATTCAGTATCTCTCACCAGAGGTTGTCTATGATCTAAGACTAAAAGTAGCTGTGAGAAAGGTGGTGTAACTGAGCTAAGCAGCTTAGCTAGCCTTGTGTTTCATAGTCGTGTTAAATTTGTTTCGTCTGGTATTGCTAGATTCTTCACAGAGCCTGCCTGCGGGGGAACACATCACTCTGCGGTGCAGGAAAGGGGGAGGACAGGGGGCTGGAGAAGGAAGTCTTAAGGAAATTGCTGTTAAGTGGTTCTTGTGGCTTTGGCTCATCAGATCCATATTGGCTCTGCGGCCTCCCAGTTTCCCATGGCTCCTATACTAGGACTGGGATGGGCTGGGGACTGGTTCATAAACATAGACTGTACTCTTTTAATCATTACTGTTTTGGAGAAGGTTTAATTTAGGTATACAGTGCTGGATTTGTGGCAGTTAAGAATGCAATTTTTCATACCTGAGCTTGTAGAGGAAAATAGTATTTTTTGGAAATGAAATAGTTCCACAAAAAAAATGGACAAAGTTTTGAACTTGAAGGATGTATATCTGGCTCAGACAAAGATGTGTATCTAAAATGGCATATCTGTAATGTGTTCTCTATTTCTGTAAAAACACACAGATGTAAGAATCATATCCAATGTACAGTATATTATGAATCAGTATTCCAGCTCTTTATGACACTGCATAGTGTGAAGTTTGTCATGTTGTTGAGTGAAGGACAGTAACTGATTATTCTCCATGTCTGTTGTCAGGAACCTGATGCCTCGGACCCTAGAAGGTCAGATCACCATGGAGAAGACGCCCAGCTACTTTGTGACCAAGGAGGCTCCTCGTCGCCTCTGCACCATGAACTGCCACACCAAGCTCATTGTAGTCGTCCGCGACCCCGTGACCCGGGCAATCTCCGACTATACCCAGACGCTGTCCAAACAACCCGGCCTCCCGTCTTTCCAGAGCCTGGCCCTCAAGAATACCTCTACGGGATTGGTCGACACCTCGTGGAGCGCCGTGCGCATCGGCCTGTACGCCAAGCACCTGGAGAACTGGCTCCAACACTTCCCCTTATCTCACTTCCTGTTCGTCAGCGGCGAGCGGCTGGTGTCCGACCCGGCGGGGGAGATGGGCCGGGTGCAGGACTTCCTGGGTCTGAAGAGGGTGGTGAGTGACAAGCACTTTTACTTCAACCAGACTAAGGGATTCCCCTGTCTGAAGAAGCCAGAGGGAAGCAGCAGGCCCCGGTGTCTGGGGAAGTCCAAAGGAAGGCCTCATCCACAGATCTCACCAGAGGTACTGCAGAGGCTCAGGGACTTCTACAGGCCATTCAACCGCAGGTTCTACCGGATGACTGGACAAGACTTTGGATGGGACTGAGCCGTCCACCAATGTTACATGGAAATCAAGCTAAAGGATGAAAATGATTACTTTAAAACATGTGTAGAGGATACTGCTTTCATCAAGACAGGAAACACAAGACTGACATTACATTTGTCAATGAGGGAACAGGGGTTCTAGGTTACCACTTTGACTTGTGACATGGTATGCATTATACAAAATGTTGGCATTTTTTGGTATTTTATGGAACAATGATATAAAGCTGTCGTTTATAGTTTCAGTTACAGTATGTGTATGTTGCTACATGTAAGAATAATGTAAGAACTCATTGTTTTGCCAGTGTAAAGTACATGAACCAGGAGATCATGATACATGTCACACAGTAAGTAGACCAAAGGACGTTGATGACTTGATACCTCTGTGTGAGGAGACTCATGTTACAATGGATTATACAAAGGATTTATAACCAACCTGTTTCTGACCAGCGTGTGTGTGTGTGTGTGTGTGTGTGTGTGTGTGTGTGTGTGTGTGTGTGTGTGTGTGTGTGTGTGTGTGTGTGTGTGTGTGTGTGTGTGTGTGTGTGTGTGTGTGTGTGTGTGTGTGTGTGTGTGTGTGTGTGTGTGTGTGTGTGTGTGTGTGTGTGTGTGTGTGTGTGTGTGTAGGTTTGTGTGTGTGTGCATGCTTAAGATACCGTAAGAAAAGTGTATTTATTGCAATAAGTGTACGTAGCTTTAATTATTCTTGTGATCACCCGACTAAGCAACAAAAAAATTCTATATCAGGGTTGACAATCCTTTTCTTTTGACTTTTGACTTGAGTTTTCAATGGTACTGTATATATAAAAACCAAATGTGTAACTATCTATCATTATCTGTCAAGTCAATCTAATACCAGACCCTGTTTACAGCATTTCCATTGGGACAGTATTACATTGGGACAGTATTCCATTGGGACAGCATTTCCATTGGGACAGTATTCCATTGGGACAGTATTCCATTGGGACAGCATTTCCATTGGGACAGTATTCCATTGGGACAGCATTTCCATTGGGACAGTATTACATTGGGACAGTATTACATTGGATGATGAACCTCTATTATAAAGACTTTGTACACAGAATCATTTTTCTTCTCCTTGGGTAAAGAGCTAATTATGATGTGATACTTATTTCACCTTTTAACTCAAAGTTATTTAAGCCTCATTTAAAATGATGTTCTTACTTGCAAACCGTTGATGCATCCAACAATGATACCTCACTTAGGGTACAGAAACACCATTTTGCAACCGAAACAGATTTGTATGTATAGTTTACCCTTCAATGATGAAATGCAATGTACAATGAGTATCATTATCTTGACGTTACCAGTTCACTTAACTCTACCAGTTCATTTGTAAATGTCATGCTTAAAGATTATGTTTGTCAAAGTTTATTTCCTTTCAATTCATATTACTCTGTAAAAATGTTCTATTAAACCATACTGAAGTTTACAACACTATTGTACATACTGAAATGAGAATATGTTGAGATGTTTAGTAAAGCTTCATTTGAAATGAACACATAATGTTCGTTTTTTTTACTGAAACACACAGTGGTGCGGTTATGCTCTTGTGATCTGTCAGTGTTCTACTAGCTACAACAGGTCTCATTGAGACCCACCATCAGCAGACCCTTGGAGGTCTGGAGACCCAACTCTACCTCGTTTAGCATAGCCAGACCTTATATTATTGTGTTCTGTGTATTCTCGGAGAACTCAGAAGCCTGGAATAAGAGGCTAAACTCTGTCTAACTCCTCAGTAGAAAACATACACAGACCTCCACTTCCCTCTTTCCCTCTCCTCTCTTCCTCTTCATCTTCTCTCTCCCTCTCTTTGCCCCTTCCCTCTCGCCCCCCTTCGCTCTCCCTCTTTCTCTCCCTCCACATAGTGAGACCACATGTACAGCCTGAGAGCAGTGTGTGATGTGGCCTTAAATGATGAAATATGTCAGCTGTCTTAAAAAGACCCATCCTTCCCTCTCTGGGCAGAATTAGCAACACTCCTTTCTTTCAAAAGGAAGAAAACACATCTGCTCTGGTGGAACAACTTTTTTAAAAAGGAAGCCAACTTTCCCCCTGAAATGTAGACTGGGATGGATGCAGAACAGCTCCAGGATTAACAGTTAATGAATGGGCTCAGTTTAGGTTTAGTACCCAGTTACCTTGGCAGTAGCACTACTTTCTGCCTCCTGCCTACCACCCAGTAGTCTACAGTGCCTCCACCCAGTAATCTACAGTGCCTCCAGCCAGTAGTATACAGTACCTCCACCCAGGAGACTACAGTACCTCCACTCAGTAGTCTACAATACCTCCACCCAGTACTCTACAGTACCTCTACCCAGTAGTCTACAGTGCCTCCACCCAGTAGGATACAGTACCTCCACCCAGTAGGATGCAGTACCTCCACCCAGTAGTCTACAATACCTCCACCCAGTAGGATACAGTACCTCCACCCAGTAGAAAACAGTACCTCCACCCAGTAGAAAACAGTACCTCCACCCAGTAGGATACAGTACCTCCACCCAGTAGAAAACAGTACCTCCACCCAGTAGAAAACAGTACCTCCACCCAGTAGGATACAGTACCTCCACCCAGTAGAAAACAGTACCTCCACCCAGTAGAAAACAGTACCTCCACCCAGTAGGCTATGCCTGTCACACATTCCCACCTATCCGCCTCACTTAAATACGTCTGGTCACAGGCTAGTAGTGCCCTCAGTACCATTTAATGTCCCTGGCTCACTTCATCTGTCCCACATTTTATTACATTTTATTTAGCTGTCTTGCTGATAGCTGCCTTTTCTGAGTGCCAGCCCAGTGGTAGGAGTGTGTGTGTGTGTGTGTGTGTGTGTGTGTGTGTGTGTGTGTGTGTGTGTGTGTGTGTGTGTGTGTGTGTGTGTGTGTGTGTGTGTGTGTGTGTGTGTGTGTGTGTGTGTGTGTGTGTGTGTGTGTGTGTGTGTGTGTGTGTGTGTGTGTGTGTGTGTGTGTGTGTGTGTGTGTGTGTGTGTGTGTGTGTGTGTGTGTGTGTGTGTGTGTGTGTGTGTGTGTGTGTGTGTGTGTTTTTGCCTGTGCCTGTGCCTGCGCGTGTGTCCATTTTTTCATATTCCCCCTCCATCTGGGCAAGTCGTTAGCACCAATGTCTTCGGTACCAGCCTAACAGTAAACTTAATGAAATCAGAGGAACATGAATCATTGGCTACATGTTTATTATACACTGGGCTGAACTACTGTGGCTCTAATGGGACTGCAACCACAGCATGGTATGAGTGGATGCTCTGGGCAAAGCTGTCCCAAAACACTGCACAATGGGACCCGGAGGAATGGCTATGTATTTGAATCATTCCATTCTATGGGCATGCATAAAATAACTCATTGATATCCACTGTCAGCATCCGAATTGACGGCTCTATGTACTGAAGATCTATGTATCTGCTAGATATGATTCAACCCTTTAATAAGTCTGGTAATGTGACAGATCATGTGGACAGTCAAAGACTCCATCCTGGTTACATTGAACATGTCATCGTAAAACAACCATGACATCATTGCGCCCCATCGTGAAAACAGTAGTACCAAGACATAATTTCTCACACGCGAGCCAAAAGGGGGATTTTGTAGTTTAGAAGACTCTACTAAGTTATCCAACAGAAATGACAAACTGTGATGCTATGACTGTAGTATTACTGTAGTGTACAATAACCAAACATTGCACTTCAGTTTCCATACACAGATAATTCCACAGATAAACCCAGAGGGAAACGGTGATCCAGTTGTTCTGACTGATTTGTTTACATTGAAGAGGATGGAGGTTTTAACAATGTAGACCTATAAAACCCGTACATGACTGAAGGGGAATATCAATTCAATTACAGGTTCCTAAACCGTAATGTCTTCCGCTCCCCAACTAGGCCATTTGTTGTGGCCCTTAGTGGTATGCAGCTCTTAAGAATGAGGCCCAAATGTGATGCATGCCATCACTTCCTAGCATTGTGGATTTGTTTACCCTTATGAAAATCACCTGACGTGGATACGGTTACAGCTCTGTAATTATGGGAGATGAACCGTGACGAGGGACCTATATATTTTGCGTAAGGGACGGATGAGACGTATATGGGCATATGGCAGACTAATCAGAACCAGTCACGAAGGAGGGTTGAACGATTTTGAGGGTTCTCAGTTTGAAGAAAAAAGGCTGATTTGTACACACCAGATAAAATCAGGGTTACAGTGTAAAAGAGGTTTCTTTTGATTACTCATAAATGAAGACAGTCCGTACTACAAGAATCCACACACTCTGTGGTTAGGGTGGTACACTGTATCTTGTTAAAAGAGTGACTCTGGCTTTAATTGTTCAGAGTAATTTGGGTCAAAATGGTTTAACTTTAAACCGGTGGTGAGTAAGCCTGTTTCGGGGAATGTTTTTTAGAGATGGGGATTAGGAAGTTTTACAATGGGACTTCATACTATTTCAGGACAAAACTCTTGCTTCAATACCACTTAGCATCCAAGTTGCCAGTCATTTATAATTAGCTTATTGGGTCTTTTTTTGGAAAAATCACACAATTACATTTCATTGGTTGGCAGACACCCAGAAATGGCAAGGTGCAGAGCTAAATTGCTATTATCAATTGGATGAGAAAACTTCACACTTGAAACTATGACAGGGTTTTAAATAAGTCACCACATTCCAGGCATTCTGTTTTCACTAACAACTGAATCTATATCACTTAACATCTAAAAAGCACAATGATATCACCAAATTATTTAAGACTAGAGATTGCCTCGAAATATACATCTACTACCTAGTGCACCGTTGAATTTGTCTTCAATTGATAGCATAGTACCTTCAGAGACGATGAGCCCTACACTCTTAGAAAAAAAGGTGCTACCGAGAACCCAAAAGGGTTCTATAGAAGAACCATTTTTGATTCCAGGTAGAACCCTTTTGGGTTCCATGTAGAACTCTTTCTACAGAAAGATCCACCACATTGTACCCCCCTTTCAGGTGCTACCATGCTAAGCCTTAATGAAGTGCACACCTGTTATGTTACACGGTTCAATTTCAGCTGCCAAGGACTCCATTCTGCCATAAGTCAGTATATAAGTAAGTCAGTATATAAGTACCATGGTATAGGACAAGTTTTATATAAGTCTATGGTAAAGCTTTGCCATGTCTATATAAAGCACTAATTGGTTCTTGATATGTTCCATGGTTTTATTAAACCCAACCACCCACTTATAAATGATTTATGACGGATTGACTTGAACACAAAGTAATTACTTCCATGTGTGGGAGATCAACTATAGTCAAAGATTCCATCATTAATTAGGACATTTATGAAGCGGACAAGAAGATAAACTATGTAACTATTGGTTTCCTAGACTGACAGACATACAGACGCACACACACACAAACAATCCAAACTTACACACACAAACAATCCAAACTTACACACACAAACAATCCAAACTTACACACACAAACAATCCAAACTTACACACACAAACAATCCAAACTTACACACAATATTTTTCTCAGCTAATCGCCAGCAATGAAATCCCATACTATCTATTCCTCAATAGTTTCCTATTCGTTGTCATGTGGACATATCTGTGCCTTGTTGTCATGCATGTGATATTGAATCCTCCCTCACTCGGTCTTTCCACTAGCTGTGTGTGCCTGTGGCGTCTGCTTTCTTAGGATGGCCACACCACAGTACAGTCTGGTGACATACATACAGCACAGCACGCAAGTAGAACATCACGAACTGTCATTTCTTAAACGCAGACGTGGCAAGACTATGAAAAAACTCTATAGGACTCTCAAAGTCAAGTCTATAGCACTTGAAAAATGACTTCACATGAACAGACACAATAACATTTTTTAAGTTGTCTACTGTTTCCCAATCACCGCCAGCCAACAGATGAGCTTGAGCTTGGGGTGAGAAATCGACAAAAAAGGTGGGAGCTGCTGTCTGTATGAACCCAAATGCAGGAACTCAGTGTCCTCAAGCCAAGAGAGGAGCTGCTACTACCTCTACCACCCAGTCATGAGTTGCTGATGAGTGCTGAGGATGGATGAAGGTGTTGTAGTGTGTCATACAGACTGTGTGTGTAAAATGAACCTCCAAAACTCATCTGCCTTCCTTCCTGTCTGTGTGCCTCACCTCTGCCTGCTCCTGGAATGACAGCTACCAGCCCTGTCATCTTTTAAAGATTCACCACACTCACCTCTGCGTTCACACGCAGGGGGAGCATTTCAGACAAGTTAAATGGTAACTGATACCTTTCTTGTGTGACTGAGTGAGTGAGTGTCAGTATTTGGACATGTTAACTTGGGGCTTATTTTTTGTGTAGAAATGCAGAAGCTATACCCTACAGCAGAATTGCTTTTGTTTCTCCACTCAAAAGAAAGAATGATGTGTTTTCTTTTCACAATGGGATTCCCTTTCTTCAAAGAGCGACTTCACTCTCTGGCTCACTTTTACCCCACTGGCTTGATGCCCTGCAATGAATGACATCATTGTTACTGTCAGTGTGTGAGTGTTGGGTTGGTTTGAAGACACGCTGTGGTCTAACTGCAGGTAATCCACTCCCTGAGAATGTTAAGTGTACCTTCTCAGGCCTCTCGCTCGATGACAACATGCCATTTCACTGTGCTGAATGCTAAGCCATGGCTCCACACTTGGCTTTGAACCTATTGTTCAAGCCTAAGAGAGGAGACTAGAGGATAATACCCACAGACACATATAAGCTAAGATGACGATAATCATATCTCGTAAAAAGGAGCACCTGAAAGAGTACACATGCATATGCTATAACCTATATGCATATGCTATAACCCAATCATAGTTCACCAGACTGTATCGTAGACGATAGTTGGGTACAGTTATAGCTACAGTGAGATTCTTAAGACATATTAAAACGGAACCTTTCATAGTTGCCATGATGATGAACAAGTTGGACATAACTCTAGTTTCCTGGAGGCTGCTGGGACATATAGTTGTGAGGCTGGGTGATAGAATGCCTCTGAGGTGTGGGATGATGATGGTGTATACTATACACAGACTCAGGTTACAGGGAGAGACAGGCTGAGACTGTGATTGATCCTGATAGCAGAGGCCTGTGGGAGAAGTGTAATTCAACCTGGAACAGATGTTAAAACCCCTGGAACAGCGTGGTTACGGAGAGGGCAGAGCTGGCAGACCCACGCTGCCCTTATTTACCGCCATTATAGACAACGGTTGAGCCGCACAGTGCGAGCCAGTTACAGATAAGAGGATACATTTGACTGTGGATTTGAGAAACTGAGAAATGAAGGACTGTAAATCAAGTCAGACAGAATTTACAAAAGCCTGAAAATCTGGAGTCCTTTCCTGAAAAAAAGCTACAGTGGGGCAAAAAAGTATTTAGTCAGCCACCATTTGTGCAAGTTCTCCCACTTAAAAAGATGAGAGAGGCCTGTAATTTTCATCATAGGTACACTTCAACTATGACAGACAAAATGAGAGAAAAAAATCCAGAAAATCACATTGTAGGATTTTTAATGAATTTATTTGCAAATGATGGTGTAAAATAAGTATTTGGTCAATAGCAAAAGTTTATCTCAATACTTTGTTATATACCCTTTGTTGGCAATGACAGAGGTCAAACGATTTCTGTAAGTCTTCACAAGGTTTTCACACACTGTTGCTGATATTTTGGCCCATTTTCTGGATTTTTTTCTCCTAATTGTGTCTGTCATAGTTGAAGTGTACCTATGATGAAAATAGCAGGCCTCTCTCATATTTTTAAGTGGGAGAACTTGCACAATTGGTGGCTGACTAAATACTTTTTTGCCCCACTGTAAATGAAAAAGGCTTGTTTGATCCTATGATAAGAAAAATTCCAGTTGAGAGTTGTTGCAGGTTGAAAGAAATCATACCATTTTCACACTACCCTGCCGACCCGAATCAAGCTTTGCTGGCTCCGATATCAATATCAACTAGCCACTATGGTGGACACATAATTAGGCAAGCTCAGTACAGAAAAGCTCAGATTAGTATGACTCAGTTATGTGAAAAGCTCTTTAGTCTGTTCCTCTTCAAAAGATAGATTCAAGTGGAGATGGAGGGTGACAAGGAGTTACCTCAGGCCAGAAGTCTGATACTCTGATCACTTCCAGAAAACCACAGGTGTAATATGCTGTCTCATAAAGCCAGTGGATGAAGACAGTCTCCTCTCCACTGTTATAATGGGATAACATGCAGCAGGCCCACAACACAACTAGAGCAAAAACCTCCCTAAACTCCCTCGATAAGTCACGTCTCAAACATCACTCATCTGTGACACTGTAGTGGAGACTCAATTTCATCTGTGAAATGTTGGAGATGATAAAAGTAAATTAACAGGCTGTAAATGTTTAATGTGACTACTTCTTCAGGCTGATTTGGCTATGAAGAGGATTGGATTGGTCAGAGAAAAATCCCATGATTGTTTTTCCTATTCATTCAGAGTAGACAGGAGTTCAAAATGCCATGGGCAATGTTCCTCACAAACAGGAGAAAAAGACAAGATATTTGAAGGCGAACATTCTAACTGTGATCACAGTGATGTGCTGTGGCAGAGGCTGTTGTCTAGAGCAGAAAACAACAATTGGTCAGGGTAAGAATAATATCAGCACCTGGCCCACTTGTTGAGCATCTGATTTAGTGAAATCTACTGGACCAGAAATTCAAAACAAGACTTCAAGTTTTGTATCTATCATATTTCCCATTGTAAAATTAATACATTTTTTTTGTCTAATAGGCTACATTGTAATTCTGTATTCGAATCTGAGTAAGCACTGCCCTCTGCTGGTTTCAGAACTGCAACAATGTACTTGATCAGTGTAGCCATTCTGCATGAAATAGGCCTGCCTAATGACTCCAGTGTAATTCCATACATTTCATCCAGCTCTCTGCTCTGATTAAAAGCAAATTACAGAAATATACCATAAAACAGAGATTTTAAGAGTTTGCTAATGATCTGTCAAAGTCTGCCAACTTTAAAAGTCATGCTGACAACATCATCTATGCCAGCATGTAATTCATCGTGCACCTGCACAGCGGATACACCCTTGGGAGTCCCTGTGAGAATCAGATCCCCCTCTTCTAGGGTGATGATCTCACTGATGTAGCTGATGAGAAAGGGAATGGAGAAAAGCATCTGAGAGGTGCAGCCATTCTGGCGCATCTGGCCGTTCACATTGAGCCAGATCTTCACGTTTCCCGGGTCGGGTATACGCTCTTTGGGGATGAATTCACTGACGGGACAAGATGTGTTGAACGCTTTGGCCAGAGTCCACGGAAGACCTTTAGACTTGCAGTCATCCTGGACGTCTCGAGCTGTCATATCCAAACACAGGGCGTACCCTGCGACGTGTTGCATCGCGGAGGATTGGGGGATAGCGGTGCCACCTTTCCCGATGACCACCCCCAACTCGATTTCATGGTGTACACTGTTGGAGTATTTGGGAATGAGGATGGGTGAGCCCTCTGTCAGATATGCAGATGGAGTCTTCAGGAACAACACGGGCTCTGTTGGGACGATGTTATTCAGCTCCTTTGCATGGTCGGCGTAGTTCCTCCCAACACAGATGATCTTCTTTCCCCACTCCCAAAATCGAGATATATTCCGTGAAGTCATTGTAAAGAAATCGTGTCAATCTACAGCTGCTCCGAAGCAGTTCTTACCATCAAAACGACCTTTGCCCGCTGTAGCTTCCTTGAACAAACCCGTCAAACGTACGGTATCCCAGAGTGGACAAAAATGGTGACGTGTTACATAATAAAAGTTCATTAAAAAAATATGAGATATTTCGATACGAAGGAAATGCATTATATAAATATTACAATGAAGCTAAATCAGTGCATGTATATTACAAACTCAATCCTGATTAGAAATATGACATCGTAAGGTCCCGTGGGTTCGCTTTCTCCAGCCTATCAGCTGATATTCACGAGCCACTCCCCTCGCATTCGATTGGTGTATCTGTGGAGGTCAACGTTAAAGAAGGCGGAACTCTTCTTTAAACCAAACGTGTTTGGTTCCTGTACATGCGATTGCGATATTAGCAAACAGCTACAGTGTTGCTGGCTATGTTTTACCGGTCACTGGTAGCGAGTGCCTGCACTCTTGGCGTTCTTGGAGCCGCTGCAACGTATAAAATTGGTATGTTTCGCTCACATCCCGATCTTTTAGGTTCTTTACACAGCTACATAACAACCCTGAAAGTTTCTAAACGAGCTGTCGCTGATGGCACGCCAACGTAAGGTTAGCTAGCTTTCATATTTGTAATTTACACAGCATATTCAAATGCTAGCTAGCTACTGTCAAAGCAGCCATATATATTTGAAGCAGCTGTCCCGGGCTAGCTAACTGGTGTTGATTAGCGCTTAGCAAGCCCCTGATGCTATTACATCATCCCCTTCCTTGTCTGGCATTTCCTCTTACAATTATCTCACACACAGACTGAACTGAAGGCTTAGCTACTATGCATAGAATTTGGCAGCATCGAAATATTTGCAAACCATTGGATTCCAGTTATTTGAATGTATTATTCTGATCTTACTCCATAGTACTTTGGTTTTGTGTTCTCTGGCTTACTTGTTTACTTTCATGTGAATGACAGCTTGAATAAATTGAGAACAAGCTCTCTCTGACAGGGTTACAATAGCTCAACTTTACTTGGCTGTTCTCCAAGAACCACGTAGCCCTTGTGTGCATTGTAAGCACGTTTACCGTCTGTTTACCCTGTATGTGAACTGTATTTTTCCACGAAAATGGATTGGTTAATATTATGTCAACTATTTATATTTTTGTAAATATTGTGTAGCCCCTGCACACGTCCAAGCAGCCCTTCTACACAAGGAAGCTCCTGATATCCCGATAAGGAAGTCTTTACTGGTGGAGCAGAGCGACATGAAGGTAGAACTGCTGCCAGCCCTCACTGACAACTACATGTACCTTCTCATTGATGAGGAGTCAAAGGAAGCTGCCATCATAGACCCAGTTGAACCAGTGAAGGTATGAAATGAAATATAGCCTGCTGTATGTTTGTTTTGATGGATCAACAGTAGGATATTATGTATATACATTTTTATAATCATTTGATTGTCTCTTCAGGTTGTAGAAGCTATCAGAAAGCACGGTGTGAGACTTAAAACAGTTCTGACCACCCATCACCATTGGTAAGTCCAGATGTCAATCATTGTTTTGAATATCACTCAGTGCAAATGACTCAGCAAAATTACCATTGTGAGCAGTCCAATAACACTGAGATTAGATATACCGACATTATAGGATTTCCATGTACCATGCGTTGTCTCCTTCTCTCTACAGGGACCATGCGGGAGGCAATGAGAAGATGGTGAGGCTGGTGCCTGGTCTCACTGTGTACGGAGGAGATGACCGGGTGGATGCCCTCACTAAGAAAGTCAAACACTCCAACACATTCAAAGTAAGGCCTTATACCTGAGTAACTACCAGAAGAATAACCTATGTAATAACCATAACAGACCTAAAACAAAGCACCTGTCTATTTCATTGCCAGGTTGGTTCACTTACAGTCAAGTGTTTGTTTACGCCATGCCACACCACTGGCCACATTTGCTACCTTGTGACCAAAGACAACAGCACTGAGCCTCCAGCTGTCTTCACAGGTAAGCTACTGGTATCTTTCCAATTTGACTGTATCACCTACTGTAATAGAGAGCAATAGTAATGGCATGTTGGCTAAAGCCCATGGGAAATTAAAAGGGGTTTTGAATAAAAGCCGAAAATAAGAACTGTGGTAAACACAGCCTTATGAGATCTTATACGTTTTGTTCTATGAGATAATATATGTCAGCTAATGTCCCTTTGTGCATTTTGAAGCATTTAGTAATCAAAACAGCACATAAAGAATTCATAATTCATAAAGGTCATGTTAACTGACTGATATTGTCATAGAACAAAACGTATAAGCTCTCCTGAGCCTGTGTTAACCTCAGACCTTATTTTCGGCATTTATCCTAAAACCCCATTCTTTCTAAATTGGTTCGTTCAGCCATTCCTGAGGTACACTACATGACCAAACGTGTGTGGACACCTGCTCGCCGAACATCTCATTCCAAAATCATGGGCATTAATATGGAGTTGGTCCTCCTTTTGTTGCTATAACAGCCTCCAGTCTTCTGGTAAGGCTTTCCACTAGATGTTGGAACATTGCTGCAGGGACTTGCTTCCATTCAGCCATGACGTGAGGTCGGGAACTGATGTTGGGCGACGAGGCCGGCGTTCCAATTCATCCCAAAGGTGTTCGATGGGGTTGAAGTCACGGCTCTGTCACAGACCAGTCAAGGTCTTTGACACCGGTCTCGACAAACCATTTCTGTATGGACCTCTTTGTGCATGGGGCATTGTCATGCTGGAACAGGAAAGGGTCTTTCCCAAACTGTTGCTACAAAGTTGGAAACATTTAATTGTCTAGAATGTTATTGTATGCTGTAGTGTAACAATTTCCCTTCACTGAAACTAAGGGGCCTAGCCTGAACCATGAGAAACAGCCCCACACCATTATTTCTCTTCCACCAAACTTTACAGTTGACACTATGCATTGAGGCAGGTAGTGTTCTCCTGTTATCCGCCAAACCCAGATTTGCCCGTCGGACTGCCAGATGGTGAAGCATGATTCATCACTCCAGAGAACCCGTTGCCACTGCTCCAGAGTCTAATGGCGATGAGCTTTACACCACTCCAGCCAATGCTTGGCATTGCGCATGGTGATCTTAGGCTTGTGTGTGGCTGTTAGGCAATGGAAACAGATTCATGAAGCGCCTGACAAACGGTTCTTGTGTTGACGTTGCTTCCAGAGGCAGTTAAGAACTTGGTAGTGAGTGTTACAGATTATTTTTGTGCTTCTCTGTGGTCCCGTTCTGTGAGCTTGTGTGGTCTACCTACCACTTCACGGCTGAGCCGTTGTTGCTTCTGGACGTTTCCACTTCACAATAACAGCACATACAGTTGACTGGGGCAGCACTAGCAAGGCAGAAATTTGACAAACTGACTTGTTGGAAAGGTGGCACCCTGTGACACCGCCACGCTGAATGTCACTGAGCTCTTCAGTAAGTCCATTCTACTGCCAATGTTTGTGTATGGAGATTGCATGGCTGTGTGCTCTTTTTTTTATACACGTAAGCAATGGGTGTGGCTGAAATGGCCGAATACACACATTTGGAGGGGTGTCATATATATATATTTTTTTTCTTTTTAATCTAGGAGAACTCTACTGAAGTCTGAATAGACTCGTCGTAATGCAGTTCCAGTCATAGGGGACATCAATCTCTTAAACAGTTCTGATCATTAAACATGAGTTACCTAAGTAAACCTACAGTAGTTATCTATGTATTATTAAATCAGCAGATTTTCATGGCAGCCCTTTGACCCTTGTTATCTTCCTGTTTAGGGGACACACTGTTTGTTGCTGGCTGTGGGAAGTTTTTTGAGGGTACAGCTGAACAGATGTACAGGGCATTGATAGACGTGCTGGGACGTCTGCCCCCTGAAACAGTAAATATACCTCTATCACACTGTGTTAAATTAACTTCTACATATGATCACTTTCTTTACATGTAATGACAGCTACTGGATTAACACTATTCAGTGTCTGTCTTTTCTAGGTTAGAAACGGTCAGTTATTATTACATTATATGTGACCAAGCACGTGTGCTGACAAACTCTGTCGTGTTAACATGACAGTCACGCAGCAGATGGGAACAATAGTGTGTTTGTGTTCCAGCGTGTTTACTGTGGTCATGAGTACACCATCAACAATCTGAAGTTCGCTCGACATGTGGAGCCCGACAACGAGGTCATCAAGAAAAAACTAGCATGGGCAAAGGTATATCTTGATACATTTCATTAAAGGCCCAGTGCAGTCAAACACATGATTTCCCTGGGTTTTATATACATTTCCTCACTGAGGTTGGAATAATACTGTGAAATTGTAAAAAAAATTATGATTAATGCCCTTAGTGTAAGAGCTGCTTTTAAAAGATTGTCTGAAATGTCTGCTGTTTTTGGTAGGATGGAGTTTTGGCCTTCCATGGTGAAATCACCATGCGGTTAATAGACCAATAAGAAAGGGTTCCAAACCCCTCTGCCAATAACAAATGTTCAGTTTTCCCCTCCCACTCAGACCACTCCAAGACAGTCATAACTAAATATTTAGAAATTTCCCTTTTGTTAAGAAGCTATTTTTGACCATTGTTTTCAATTAAAATCACATTAATTTATTGAATTGTTACCCAGAAATTATATTGAGATAAAACAGCTGCATTGGACATTTTGTGTGTGAACACATGGCGATCTTTAATCTAATCAAGAAAATGTATAATCTGCATTTTATTAAATCCGTAGGAGAAAGTCAGTAATGGAGAACCAACCATCCCCTCCACTGTGGCTGAAGAATTCAAATTCAACCCCTTTATGAGAGTGAAGTAAGAACAACTAATGATGGACATTTTTTATAAAGCACTTGCTCAAGTGGGCACAAACAGCACTGATCTCTTATACGAGCATCAGACAATCCACAAGTGCCCTCTTGAGCTTTGTGTCAGAGGAATGCAGGGAAGACGAGGGAGAGGATTTTTAGCATGGAAATGAAAGTGCAAATGCTCACTCTGTATGTAGTGAAATAATTGAAGTGACATTCTTTCCTTTCTATTCCAGAGAGAAGTCTGTGCAAGAGCATGCTGGGCAGAATGACCCTGTTGAAACCATGAGGAGTCTCCGTAAGGAGAAAGATGGCTTCCGGGTCCCCAAGGACTGACTGCAGAATGGAGTCTAGTGAAATCCGTTCCACTACATGCGTACCAGTGCACTGGACTTGTTACTAACAACTATGGCAAAATATTTCCTACACTACATAAAATACTATATTTACTACATTTCAACATTCTGTACATTAGCTTGTAGACCTAATGCAAGCATCAAGCAAAACATTGTAGTCTCGTCACGAGGAAGACTAGAGATTGAGTATAAACTGGATTTACAGAATACAATTTGATATGTATTGCAGAAGATTGATTCAAGAATCTTGACTTGAATTAAGTTAATGTAGCTTTTCATCAGGTTTGATTACTGAAATGTACAGTTTGATGTAATGTGAAAAATAATATTTTAATAAAACCCAACAATTCTTCTCTGCAGAAGAAAAACCAAACTATAAAAAGCATGGTGAAGCAGATTGTCTTAATGTGCAATGTTTGTAAATTAATTTAGACTTTGTCTCTGTATAAAGGTTTCTTATCAAGTGTTTTACTTTAATATGGTATATTCACTCAAGCCAATATTTCAGAGGTTTGGGGTATAGTCCCTTTAGAGAAGCCAGGGCTACCTTAGTGTGATTGCTGGACATATAGAAAATCAAGACGGAAGCGCTTCTTAACATCTCTCATACTATAGAAAATAAGACAACTTATGCTCTTTGTTAATCAAAAGCTCCATATATACACACATCAGGCTTTGAGTGCCAATGTGAAGTTCGTGATGCATAGGTTTCATTAAAAGCTCCATTGTCTCCTTTACAGAAAAAGCAATAAAGCAGATTGTTTCTATTGTTGGCCTAACAATGAATTTCATATTTGTGAGAGATTCATATCCCTAATGACTATTACCCGCTTGCAGAATTCTTAGGGTAAAACGGTGATGTTTGCTTGACATTCTGTATTAACATTTCACCACATATCTATAAGAGTTGCTAAACATTTAGTTTAATATATAAGCAATATATTTTGACATTGCTAATATTACTTAGTCCATATTAAATGGTTGAACCTAGCTGCTTAACTGACAGAGCATACCGTATGAAGGTATGTGCCTCTTGTTCTCACCATGCCATACAAAGGAAGAAAACATGAATGTAAATATTGAAAGTGTATTCTTATTTCTAAAGCTAAAACTGTTCCTTAGTATCGTGTCAGTATGTATATCAATGACTGCTGGTTCATGGTGAATAACGTACTTGAAAGTTACACTAACATTTTAATATGCAAAATATGTATCATAGATTTATTATAAATAAGGCAGAAATTATATACATTTAAACTCAAATATTTCTAAAATATTCCATTAGAAAACATTTCAAGAGTCCAAATACTTTTCAGTGCATACAAGAGAAATAACAGAATTTGCTGCTGTATTCATAATTAGTGCACACTTAAATGTAATAATTGTCCAACCATGCCAGTGGTCTGGTATGAATGAGCTTGTGCGTATATAATCTATAGCCTGAATGTATACAGGCTTTATGTTGGTATAAAGAAATGACAGATTTAGAAGAAAAATAAACGCACACCTATTTAGGCAAGGTGCTGGCTAGCGTGCTGGCTAGGTGCTGGCTAGCGGAGTTGAAAACTTGAAAATAAAAGAGCCGCACACTCTAGGAACTCAGATGCAAAAATTGAATTACCAACGTTTCGACAACCAAGCTGTCTTCATCAAATTTTTGCATCTGAGCTCCTAGTGTGCGGCTCTCTTTTATTTTCAAATAAATAAATGACAGGCCACCACAGTAATTAAGCACTTGGCGATAATGCTCTATTTGATCTGACAGACAGTCCTTTAAGCACAGACAGAAGGATGGATGAGAGGGATGGATAGACAGAGAAAAGAAATGGGGGGTCCTTAAAAGCAGAGAGAGGAGAGAGACAAAGGAAAGTACTACATTCAGTCATCCAGTACAGATGGAGTATAAACATTAACCCAAGGTCAAGTTGTATGATTTCACTCAATGGTTCAAATAATCCTAGAATAGGGATGCATCTCAATAGACAAAATGTATGTGCATCATGCCTTTTTCTTTATTTCTACTGATATTAAAGGACTAAGACAGGTGACAGAAAATACCCAACAAGAACCGGCCATGTTGCTTCCACCTAACCTGTGTTAAACTCAATGGAGATGAAACAGAGAGGGCTACTTTAGACTATTGAGATGCACCCTGACACTTGAGGACAGACCATTCACTTACAGAAACCCTTCAACATCCTTTCACCCTCTTCTTCACCATTTGACAAGGAGTCCGTTGGTGGCCTTGTCCACTGCATGGTACTGTGTGTGCAGCAGCTCCCTGGCTCTCTCCTCTCCTACACTCTGTAGCCAGGACTGGTAAAGCTCTGCCACGTGCTGGTCCTCCTCTGGCACTAGAGGGCGCTCCTCCTTGTACAGATCCTCCACCTGCTGCAGCAACTCCTTGTTGTTCTGCTCTGGTAAGGGCTTCACCTGGCCTCCCCCATTCAGACAACCTGTATACACACACAGTGAGGAAAGACAACACACAACTGGTTTTACAAGTTCACTTTGACTCGAACCACAAAAATGCGATTACAAACAGGAACCATTCCCCAGGGGAATTCACACAGTGTGCTTTCTAACACTAGCTGATGCCTGTGGTAGCTTCTGTGCAGATGTAGAATAGAGACTTTAACCATAGCAGTAAATAAATCAATGGACAAGACAATTCAATTCCACCCACTTGAATGTGGGATGAAAAAAAACATGCATTTGTATATAGTATCTTGTGTTTATATTAAACGCAAATGTAAACCAACAAACAAAGCCTCCTCTTTCCTCACCTGACGGACAGGCCATGACCTCTACGAAGTGGTAGGGTGACTTTCCCCTCTTGAGTTTCTGCACCAGGTTCTGGATGTTGCGGAAACCGTAGGTTGCGGCGAAACGCAGCACGACCACACCGTCCCTTTCCAGGGTCACCTCCTGGAAGTCCTTGTTCCTAAAGCGGACAGGTTAATCAGGGTTGTGTTCATTAGGCACCAAATGCAAGAAATCAGACTGAAACAGAGAAGGACAACTTGGATTTGTCCAATCAGAAACGCTGTTTCTTAAACATGCTCTAATCTCAGGGTTATTCTTCTCAACAAATCTGTACATCCATGGCTGATAGGAAGCAGAGACAGACTTCCCTGCACATCTCATGGAAATGAAGAGAGACTGAGTATTTTGCCTGCACTATTTCACAGTTGACACAACTAAGTGAAAGCTAACCAATTAGCAGAGGTGAGCTCCTAACAGGGCTTTAATACTGCAGGGCCAGACTGACTTACTTGAGTGTCTTGTAGGTGAGCTCCTTCACCTCCTCTCCAAACAGCTGTCTGGCAGCGTGTGTGAACACGTGATGGAGGTATCCTCCTGAACCGCTCCCTGCATGGCCCAGCAACTCATCACCACACACACTGCTGAACCTGCAGGGACACAAGTGCATGCAGACATCAGCAAGTGTAGAGTTCTTCTGACGCACGCTGCACACACACACACCTTCTGGAGTTCTCCTGACACACAAGTATGTATTAATTTATACGTAAAAGATGAGGTTCAAACCCTTACATTGTATCTAATGGGGCTGGCTCCACATCGCTGAGCAACACTTTCTCTTCCTCTAGCATCTTCAGAACTTCTCCTGTCATGAAATAAACAGAAACAGACATCAGAAAATGTACATTTAAAAATGTGATTCAAAACAGAAAACCCACACAGACACTTTGAATACTATCTGCCATAGTGGTTTAATGTCCTCCCTACCTGAAGTGATGACACAGTCCACCTCTCTGGTGTCAGCCTCCTCCAGGTAGAAGTCAGGCCTGGAGGCCTCCAGTTTCTTATCATAGCAGGGCATCACAGTCACATGGTAGATCTGCTGTGGGTTCAGGCCCTGCAACAACAACACACACCTGTCAGTCATATCCTTTAGAAGATCTAATCCTACTTTACAGACATGATGGAATCATCATCCTAAATGAACACATGTTCTTATCATCTATTAAACGTTACTCTACATCACCTGACTCCATTTAGTCTATTCCAAAACTAACATCTAGATATTTAACCCTGCAGTCTGCATCACTGAATGTCAGACTCCTGCATCATCAGCTGGCGGAATTATGTTTGTTTTTTTTTGGGGGGGGGGGGGCTTCCGTTTTAGAACAATTATATTGCAGGTCAGAAGCTTTTTAAATCAAGAAAACACTTCTTTTTTTTTACAAACCCAGGAGCTGGTCGTTTTGCATTATGTGAATTCCATTCTGTGAGCGGTGAGGCAGACAGAAGGCTACCAGCAGGGAACTGTCCATTATTTGTGTTGTGCTGAAACATTTTTATTTGTAGATAAAAATATGTAGAGCTTATGTTCCCTTCCCCCACGTAAGAATACATTGCCAAGTTTACTTCCCCTGGCTAGCCTCTCATGCGAAAATGGCTAAAGTAACAGGACAAATAAAGAAAGGAAAGTTATGATGGAGGAATACACAATGGTGGAAACAGGTGCTGCGCGAGTCATTATGGACACGGTCAACAACTCGGTAGATGGATGCTCAGCCTGCAACAAGTGCAAGCAGGTATTTGTTTATGATAATTCAGTTAATTATTAGTGAATGATTGTGTTAATTCAGGCTTTCGTACATGTAGACCGTATGCAGGACATATAACGTTTAAACCAGTGCTGCTGGTAAAAGTGCAGCCGAGTAAATTAGTTATTCTGGGAATAAGTACTTTAGTGACTTGTCAATATTTTTTAAACTTCCCGCTTTGGGCTGGATGTGTCAATGTGTAGTTTATATACGGATAATCTATGAGCAGAATTACTGTCTTACCTCAATTAACCACAAAATCCCTAGTTTAAAAGCGACTGTTTTCTGTAGGCTGTGTTGTGCCATTTTCCCTAACGTCCCCCACATGGGCCAGCCCCCTAGCAATTCAAGTTCCAGCCCATCGCTATTTGAGTGACAACTAGCAAGAATCACACACAGCATGATGATGTCGGGTAGGCTCAGACTTTATGCGGCTATCTTGCAAGATTATGTGATCTCTGTACACCATGTCGGGTAGGCTCAGACTTTATGCTGAAGACAAGCCTGTACTGGCTACAAAGTTGCACAGAAAGATCTGGACCTCTTGATGTCAATTAGACTTATTTGATTATCTAAACGGATTGAAGAAAGATCTCTCTTGATGTCGGGTAGGCTCAGACTTTATGCGGCTCGGTCGGATTGAACAGAAAGATCTCTCTTGATGTCGGGTAGGCTCAGACTTTATGTGGCTGGAGCGGGGTGGACAACACAAGCCTGCGAAGCTGAAAAATGGACAGACCTTGCTTAGACTCTGGATGACAACACAAGCCTGAATGAGCCCCTGACCAACCTGCTGGCCAGACAAAAGACAACATTCATGCAGGGAAGAGCCCATCATCTGCTGTACAACACAAGCCTGGGTGGAGCTGACAGGAGGGCAGGATGAACAAGCTAAATAAATGGGTTTTCTTTGAAGCAACACAAGGGTAGACAGATCCAACCTGAAGACAACACAAGCCTGTATTATTACTGGACCTGAAGACAACACAAGCCTGTATTATTGAAGACAACACAAGCCTGTATTATTACCTGAAGACAACACTGTATTAGCCTGTATTATTACTGAACCTGAAGAATTATTACTGAACTGAAGACAACACAAGCCTGATTATTACAAGACAACACAAGCCTGTAGCCTGCCTGTATTATTAATGAACCTGAAGACAACACAAGCCTGTATTATTACTGGACCTGAAGACAAGCCTGTATTATTACTGGACCTGAAGACAACACAAGCCTGTATTATTACTGGACCTGAAGACAAGCCTGTATTATTACTGGACCTGAAGACAACACAAGCCTGTATTATTACTGGACCTGAAGACAAGCCTGTATTATTACTGGACCTGAAGACAACACAAGCCTGTATTATTACTGGACCTGAAGACAACACAAGCCTGTATTATTATGAACCTGAAGACAACACAAGCCTGGACCTGAAGACAACACAAGCCTGTATTATTACTGGACCTGAAGACAACACAAGCCTGTATTATTACTGGACCTGAAGACAACACAAGCCTGTATTATTACTGGACCTGAAGACAACACAAGCCTGTATTATTACTGAAGACAACACAAGCCTGTATTATTACTGGACCTGAAGACAACACAAGCCTGTATTATTACTGGACCTGAAGACAAGCCTGTATTATTACTGGACCTGAAGACAACACAAGCCTGTATTATTAATGGACCTGAAGACAAGCCTGTATTATTACTGGACCTGAAGACAAGCCTGTATTATTACTGGACCTGAAGACAACACAAGCCTGTATTATTAATGAACCTGAAGACAACACAAGCCTGTATTATTACTGGACCTGAAGACAACACAAGCCTGTATTATTACTGGACCTGAAGACAACACAAGCCTGTATTATTAATGGACCTGAAGACAACACAAGCCTGTATTATTAATGACCTGAAGACAACACAAGCCTGTATTATTAATGGACCTGAACACAAGCCTGTATTATTACTGGACCTGAAGACACAAGCCTGTATTATTACTGGACCTGAAGACAACACAAGCCTGATTAGTACAAGACACAAGCCTGTATTATTACTGGACCTGAAGACAACACAAGCCTGTATTATTACTGGACCTGAAGACAACACAAGCCTGTATTATTACTGGACCTGAAGACAACACAAGCCTGTATTATTACCTGAAGACAACACAAGCCTGTATTATTACTGACCTGAAGACAAGACAAGCCTGTATTATTAATGAACCTGAAGACAACACAAGCCTGTATTATTAATGAACCTGAAGACAACACAAGCCTGTATTATTACTGGACCTGAAGACAACACAAGCCTGTATTATTACTGGACCTGAAGACAACACAAGCCTGTATTATTACTGGACCTGAAGACAAGCCTGTATTATTACTGGACCTGAAGACAACACAAGCCTGTATTATTAAGTGGAGACAACACAAGCCTGATTATTAATGTCCCAACCTCTTATTCCCTCAACACAAGCCTTCTGGCCGCCTGACCCTGAAGACACTCTCCTAGGGTGTCTCAGAGGGAGTTGGGATATGCAAAAAAACACATTTCAAATTAAAACACACTTCTACATGTGTGAAACAGGACAAATATAAGTACCCACCACTTCTAATCTGATGAACTTTGTGAAATTGGGGCCTGGTTTCTGAAGTTCTATTGGAAGGATTCTGACCTGGAGATAGAAGCTAGTTAAGGTGTTGAGGTACAGCTGGTTACCTGGGCAGGCAGAGGCCAGCATGGGCAGGGCCTGCTTGTCTTGCTCCTTCCGATGGAACCGCTCCACAAACTCTCTCTGACTCTCCAACAGGCTGAAGGTCCTGCTGAAGCTGGTGTCAAACACGTGGTGAACCCCTGAAACACAACAGTCAGTATATTTTATTTAAATATAATGTATCTCACTAATGTGTCAGATAAACCGATGTCCTATATTACACAGATACACAAATGTTTATCTTTTAACCTTCGCACTCACCCAGACCCTTGAAGAAGGCGGTGAGCCTCCTGCCTGCCTCACTGCTGCTCAGGCCGTAGCGTGCTGCCAGGGAGGCTCTGGACTGTGGAGACACAGACACCACCACCACCTTCTGCTCTGCTACACCTGCCTGCTGGGGAGATGAAGGGAGACTAGTTACACACAGAAGAGACCATCATCATCCCTAAACACGCTGGGTTGAGTATGACTGGTGGGTCCTGTTTGTTGTGGGTCTTCAGATGGATGCCAACGCACACACACACACACACACACACACACACACACACACACACACACACACACACACACACACACACACACACACACACACACACACACACACACACACACACACACACACACACACACACACACACACACACACACACACACTACCTTGTTGTTGCGTAGCACCCTGTAAATCTCTTCATGACTCTGCTGTGTGATAAGGACACTCTCAGCTGAGGTGATGCAGCCACTGCAGGCCAGGCAGTCATTCAGAGTGATCTTAGCTTTCTCCAGCTTCTGCTTTCCACCATCCTGGAGACACAAAGAACAAGTTGGAGTAATAGTTTACTGTAGGTTAACAGTGAGAAAGAAAATGTTTGTCTCAAAAAGTAGCATCTGCTACTTAAATGAATTTGAGAAAGTACTTGACAAAACAAATCCCATAAGGCAGCCATATTGCTTTTACCGATCCTGTCTTCAGAACAAGTTCAGGTGAAGGAGAGATGAGAAGAGCAACAAGAACGTTTTGAGATTCACCCTCAGTGAAGTAGGCTCATGCCAGTTGACATGTTAGTCAATGTATCATCATCACAGCTCCAGCTGTGGTCACTATGTGGGAAACATTGAAGCATATGCACCTGTTTAACCTGGAAATAGCTCCCATCATCTTCTATTTGAATTTTAGCCACAGATCTGCCTTGCTTCTTCTCCACCTTGACTGGTTTCACACATTCCTAAGAAAGGACAAGGGGAGCAAGTAGCAATCAGTTTATGGGGGAAAGTACAATAACAAGCAATTCTAGCTAGCTTAGTCACATCGTGCTTACAGTACAAGGACCAATTAAATTAAAGTAAAAGGAACTAATGGTGTGTCTGATGACAGATAAAAGTGGACATCTTTGGCTAAGTTATTCAACCTAGGAAGTTAACGTTAGCTAGTCAAATGAGTCACGTGTCATTTCGATGACCTAGCGAGAGCGCAAACCAACTAGGTAGTAGAGGAGGCTGGAAGGAAACAACATCTTTGAATCCATTCTGATGATCTCATTCCATTCATTACAATGAGCCTGTCCTCCTAAAACTCCCCCACCAGCATCCGCTACGAGTTAACTAGGTTAAAAAAAAGAACAAAAGCGGGTTCAATTGAAAACCACCATTGCTTCAATCAATTTACACAGCAATGCCAATAACGCAATATACGCATTTGGAGTTGGACAGATCATACTCTATTTGACAACTAGCCAGTACTTTAGAGGTTAGCTAACTACAGTAGCTAGCTAGCTACTGAGAGTGGCGACCAGTGAGTCATTAACATTAAAATAACCACATTATACCTATGCTAAAATTATGTAAAACGTGTTTAATAGCATGGTTGTTGTATGGTTAAGTGCTATTTACCTGGGAAGGAGTGATAAAATCATCTAGATCTGTCAACTGCAAAACACCGCTAAATTGGGACACCATGTTTAGTGCTGCTGTAAAGCAGTTTGTGTTTACTTTGAGTGTCGTAAAGATGTTTCGTCAGAGAATGTGCTTCTCTCATACCAACCAGATGTAATACTTGGTATTTTTAAACAGTACCCACGTTTACCGAAGCGATTAAATGAAAATAAATCATGTGCGTATGAACCCCATTTATTTAAGTTCTCAGAATTCACATACCAGAATCAAATCATATAAATCTATGAATCAATGTACTTTTTAGGCTATGATAAAGGTAACCAAAAGTGACCAAAACTTGAAATATGATACCATAACCTACACATCCAGGGAACTGTCAGAGCTCCTCTTTAAAGAAAATATCAAGTATTAACAATAAAATAACAATAATCAAGTTAAAAACTTGATAATCAAGCATAATCAACTAATATGTGCAAAATACACAATCTTCAATTTGTAATGACTGCACAATTAATTTGTAATGACCAATGTTCAACAATGTTGTACAATCAGACAGTGTTTAAACCTGAGACTGTGCAGCAACATATCAATAGAACATAAAGATCTACGCTCTAAAGGCATGTAAAGGCATGTTAACATTGCAGTATAATATAGACTGCATGAATCTTACAGTGCAATTTGGTCATAACAGGATCAGTGTTCCTTTCTGTAGTCTTCATATTCAAGCATACACTTAATAATTCATGTATATCTGCTCATAACTCATAGACCATCCAAGGCCCTCATGCTAAAATTCCAAGCAGTAAAAACATATTATGCCATGGTTACTGGCAAAACCCTTAGTTGCATCATTATGTGGCAACAGGGAGGATCTACAAATAAACAAACAGGAAACCTATAATGATAATGTAATACAGACGGTGTTATAACAGAATATCAGTCTCATCAGAACTCCCCTCTACAAATAAACAAACAGGAAAACAAACATACAAAGAAACAGATTCAGTGCAGATTCTGCTACCATACTGTATACAAAGAGCATGATTTGCAATGTAAATATGAGCCATGTGACACGTTACTATTCAGCACAATCAAACAGTTAATGGCTTGTAAAGCCAGAGAGCCAAATTGTGGACCCTAGTTACAGGCTACAACAGGCACCGGCATAACTATGGTCCAGAGTATTTCCTGGTCAAGTCGCACGGTCTTGAAAAACTCCTTTAGACATACCATCAACAGGTACTATGTGCAAAGTTACAACCCAACGGCATCAGGTCTGGAGACTGTACAAGACCAGTCACTATAAGGTCTTCAGTGACTTGGGCTGTCCGTTCAGCTTTAGGATTCGCTCGGCATCCCGGGCGTTCTCTCTCAATAGATCCATGTTGGCATTGACATTCTCCTCCATCCACTCCTCCACTGTGTCTGGGAAGTAGATCGCCTCCATCTCCATACGGAAGTTCTCTATGTACGTCTCCCACTTATCCAACAGTCTGGAAGAGGAGACAAGGGTTTAACTAACGAAGAAGAGGCACTTTTTATTCCATTGTCCTCCAAGTGGCTGAATATCTCTCATACATCCAGATAATGTTTCTGTGGCGTTAATGATGAAGAGAAAGGTGATGGCTAACCATCAAGAATTTTAAAAAGCAATACTTACTTCTTCAGCTGACCTTGGAAGAATCCTATAATTCTTGGATTTGCAAAATTATATTTTCTGTGGTAGCGACTGAAACCCCCTTTGATGTGGCTGTATGAGATAATCATCAGATGAATAGACAAATTGTCATCAGAAAAATATATGGTATTTTCTTTGCATCTGAATTACTTCTTTGCTTCTAATTACTTAAGCTGTATTCTTCATACTCTGGAATCACAAATAAAAATTGAAGCGATGGATGCTTACTAGTGTTTCATGAGGGCATCCACCTCCTTCTGCAGGTTTGTGTGAATGTAAAACACCATGTGGTAGATCTGAGAGCCTGAGAAGGCTCCACTCCCCTCACTACAGAGGCAGACAAACAGGAGAGAAAGGTCAAGCACTTTACCAAACAACATATGTTTTGTTAAGTTCACAAAGCAAGGCATTTCAAGTAAACCATATGTGACATGGTACAGTACAGGTTGACTTAAGAAAGGAATGTAGCCACACTCTTGCTCTGACACAAAAGAGAAATCACCAAATTCCACCTCCTCACCAATTTTCAGGTGTACGTTTTCCTTTCTCTAGAAAATTGCAATTGGTCTTTCTCATAATACAAAACAGTATTTCAGTTGACTCACATTTGATTAAATAGTACTGTTCTACTACTATCTGAGACTACTACTAACCAGATATCTTTCTCCACCTTGATGTTGCAGCCCAGTATGTGGTGAGCCTCCATCTTTGCATTTTCATCAAATGCACCTGTCCAACAGATGCATGTATAATGTTAGTTACAAGACCGGTGTACTGTGATACTTTACCGATCTCATGTCCGTAGTGGACACGTTCTTTGGAGAGCTCACAAACTGCGCAACACTTCTGAGTAAGAAGCTTTGGTTAATTTCATTATATTCACTAGTTTTCTGTCAATTGCTTTATTGTCTTTTGTTTGGAGCACATGTCTGGTTTCTCAGTCTTGTAAATGTTGAGTGCACCCACGCTCACATAGTGCCAGGATAGGTGTGGTTTATTGTATTTAAAGAAAGAAATCGACTCAACAACTATCTTTTGGTATTTTTTTCACTACTCTACTGTTGATACAGTACCTACGTTTTTTTGTCAGCAGTCAAGTTTTCAAGATATAGGATTTTCAAGAAGCAGTGTCACTTGCCACATCATCATGACATCATACGTTTTGAATCATATGATGCATTTTCCAAAATATAGTTTTTGAGTGGATTCTTCCTTTAAGTGTCCATTTGGGTATGTTCTCATGAGTTCTGGTTGAGGATTTGTTTGGGGAGGCTGCAACTGAGCCTAGCAGACCCCACCTGTTAGAGCTCTGCTACCCAACCCAAGCCCGGATGGACCCGACATTATACATCGGGTTAGGGCCGGATAGGGCCTGTTTTTTCATCAATAGCTAGGGTATAGGCAGGACTTGGGTATAACTAAACTGACCACTATCATTTTCAAGCTGAGCCATTTGCGTGTGCTTTGCTGCGCAGCACAGTCATATCTGACTAAGATCATAACAAGGTGTAAGAAGTGCTTCAACCTCATCAAATATAAGCCAGGAGATTATTTCACAGGAAATAATAATGTTCCTAAAGTTTTGTCAGTGTTAGAGTGATGAAAAGTAGCTTACAGCTAACTGCTATCTCATGTCTCTTCATTGAGCAGAGAAGCCCAAGCGGAGCTGTTGCGATGGATATTCACAATTATTTTGGATTTCTGGTTTCGGGCAAGGCCGGGCCTTAAATTTGGCAGAAGCAATCAGGCCTGGGTAGGGTAGGGCCTGAACGTCACGAGCATGGGTAGGGCTCGGGCTTAAAATTCATGCCCGTGCAGGGTTCTACCACCTGTGCCTTTATGCTTAGGCTAGTTTTTGCCTGTTAGGAGGCTTTTTCTTTTTGAATACTGACATTTTGAAGTCAAACATTTGCAAATATATCAACATGTACATGTATCACCATCATCAACAGCACTGTGCAAATAGAATAAATAACACAAATTTGCACCTCTACTTGCCTGCCTCCTGATGAATCTTTGTCCTTATGACTGCGAGAAGGTTACTATTTTACAGTTCCCCTGGCACTTACCATGCTTTAAGCTCTGTAGACACATAGCCAGGGAGGGAATGCCAACTGGGAGGAGTTCACACAACACGGTATGGTGCTCAAACCTGGAGGGTAAAATATTTCAAACGCTTAGGTGCAGCACTTCATAACACAGACACACAGTAAAAGACAGGATCATCCTGTTGGTTTAGTTTAATGGGCCAACAATTAATCTAGTTCAACTATATAACATCATGCCTTATACAGTATATCTTCCACATGCTCTCTTTAGTACACACACTTTAAACATTACATCAGTATCAGAGTCAATTGTGGTTGATTAGTGTCAAGGTTGCAAAATTCTGGTCATTTCTCCCAAATTACCAGGTTTTCCAGTTGAAAGATTCCTGGAATCAGAAAGGAATAAGCATGAAATCCGGAACCCTCCAACCAGGATTTCTGGAAAACCTTAGAATTTTGGAAAAGTAACAGAAATGTTGCAACCCTAATCAATGTCTTACCTCTGCCATCCTGTTAGCAGGATGCCATGGAGGGTTATGGAGGGGTATTTGGTCATAGAGTTCATGACCTTTATCCAGGACAGATGGTTCTGTAGCTGATAGTCAAGAGGGGTCCATCGCTGGTCAATACCTGTGCCCCCTTTAAATGCACTGGCGAACCATATACCCTTGAAACCGGCCTCATGGTATCTAGATATCAATGTTCCTGTTCAAAATAAAAAACAATAAAATGGGGTATTGGTAAACATAATATTTTCCCTCTCTTATTCAAAAGCTGTAAACAGTTTTACAATGGTCTAGATTCTCTGTCATCGGTAATAACATTTGCCCCACCGAAGATATTCTTTAAAAAAGTATACTCGGTCATAACATACTTTATATGGACAAATAAAATACAAATGTGACATCTTTTTCAGTTGGAGGGTGGTTAAACCTTCCAGAATTGGAACTGTATCAACTTGCTACCCAAGGCTTTTACTCGTGACATATAGTTGAACTCACTAAAGAGGAACAATGGGTATGTACCCTGGGTACATATTGAAGATGCACATGCTCATCCCCAGAATCTTTTCATGTGTCTATTTTCAAAGGATAAAGCTAAGAATATGAACAACTTCATAGTTAAGAACACTTTAACAATATGAAAGAAAATGAATCAGATTCTATTAGAACCAACATCACTGCCATAAAATTCAACCCTATGGAACCATCCTTGGATAGCTTTTCAGAATGCACTAATAAATTGGTCCACATAGAAAACTAAAGGCATAGAAACTGTAAATGACTTGGTAACAAGAAATACATTTATTTCCATGACAGAATTAAAAAGCAATTTTGGACTGACCAATGTAGATATTTTCAAATATATGCATTTTAAAAGTTGCATATCACAAAATTTCAATTTGAAATATTTTGGACATCAGAGCAACCTTGAGGGAATCTTATTTGAGTCATAAATGGATGTTCATATGATAGGTAAGATATAGAAAACCTTGCAGAGAGCCTATCCAACTGACAATCTCTTAGAATTATTTTTAAACTGTTGGAACCAAGACTTAAAAGGAACTGACATTCAAAACTGTAATATCTTATGCTTCACGGAGTGGCTGGTTATACGCTGTACAGGCAGGATAGAACAGCTGCATCTGGTAAGACAAGAGGTGGCGGACTATGTATTTTTGTAAATAACAGCTGGTGAACAATATTTAAGGAAGTCTCGAGCTATCACCAAGCTAAGGACCCTGGGACTAAACACCTCCCTCTGCAACTGGATCCTTGACTTCCTGAAGGGCCGCCCCAGGTGGTAAGGGTAGGTAACAACACATCCATCCTCAACACATGGGCCCCTCAGGGGTGCGTGCTCTGTCCCCTCCTGTACTCCCTGTTCACTCATGACTGCACGGCCGGGCACAACTCCAACACCATCATTAAGTTTGCAGATGACACAACAGTGGTAGGCCTGATGACCGACAACGATGAGACAGCCTATAGGGAGGAGGTCAGAGAACTGGCCGTGTGGTGCCAGGACAACAACCTTTCCCTTAACGTGATCAAGACAAAGGAGATGACTGTGGACTACAGGAAAAAGAGGACCGAGCACGCCCCCATTCTCATCGACGGGGCTGCAGTGGAGCAAGTTGGGAGCTTCAAGTTCCTTGGTGTCCACATCACCAACAAACTAACATGGTCCAAGCACACCAAGACAGTCATGAAGAGGGCACGACAAAACCTATTCACCCTCAGGATACTGAAAAGATTTGGCATGGGTCCTCAGATCCTCAAAAGGTTCTACAGCTGCACCGTCGAGAGCATTTGCATCTCTGCCTGGTATGGCAACTGCTCGGCCTCCGACCGCAAGGCACTACTGAGGGTAGTGCGAACGGCCCAGTACATCACTGGGGCCAAGCTTCCTGCCACCCAGGACCTCAATGGTCAAAGACTCCAGCCACCCCAGTCATAGACTGTTCTCTCTGCTACCGCACGACAAGCGGTACCAGAGTGCAAAGTCTAGGTCCAAGAGGCTTCTTAACAGCATCTACCCCCAAGTCATAAGACTCCTGAACATCTAATCAAATGTCTTCACAGACTATTTGCATTGCCCCCCCCCCTATTTTACACCGCTGCTACTCTCTGTTATCATCTATGGATAGTCACTTTAATAACTCTACTTACATGTACATATTACCTCAACTAACCTGCACATTGACTCTGTACCGGTACCCCCCTGTATATAGTCTCACTATTGTTATTTTACTGCTCCTCTTTTATTTATTATTTTATTTTATTTTACCTTTATTTAACCAGGCAAGTCAGTTAAGAACATATTCTTATTTTGGGAACAGTGGGTTAACTGCCTGTTCAGGGGCAGAACGACAGATTTGTACCTTGTCAGCTCGGGGGTTTGAACTCGCAACCTTCCGGTTACTAGTCCAATGCTCTAACCACTAGGCTACGCTGCCGCCCCAATTAATTACTTGTTACTTTTATTTCTTATCTTATTTCTTATCTGTATTTTTTGAAACTGCATTGTTGGTTAGGGGCTCGTAAGTAAGCATTTCACTGTAAGGTCTACTACACCTGCTGTATTCGGCACATGTGACTAATAACATTTCATTTTTTTATTTGTTTGCACAAGATGGAGGGGATGTCGGAGCATACCTAACGATTTTAGTTAACAAAAATGTACACTTAGCCCAGTATAAATTAATGTATACAATGTATTATACTGTACAAGAGACTACATTCACAAATTCTACAGCGCAACGACAGTCATGTCTTAAGTGTAAAACTAAATATGACTCAATAATCAATGCTTTCTGGGAATGCTATACAGTCCAAAGGTTATTGGTGGAGCTAGAAAGTTGGCATGTTATAAGTATTACAATGTCAACTTACTTTAAACCCGTCTGCTTGCATATCTCAAGACATATGGCATACGGAGATGTAGTGAGATACAATGGGCTGGACAATTCTCTCATCACTCATCTTGAAAAACATATACTAAAAACTTGGGAATCAATCAATGCGCCATCATTAACACAATGGAAAATCTCATGATTTATTATTTAAATAGCATGGGCGACCGGAAAAAACGAATTGGTACAATTTAAGGCCATGTGAGACAAAAATGATGCAGGCACTAGGGATTGGGGTGTGAGCATGTGAATCTGGGCAGATTAACTGTAGTCAATGCTTGTGCGCGTCCGTAAATTGTTGTTCGTATGTGTATGTTTGTATCTGGGGTGGAATTTTTGAATAAAAAAGATATTATTACAAAAAAAGTATTAATGGCTGAAAACATAAACATACCAATACCATCTGTATCCATTTTCTTCAAATAGTTCCATATTGTTGGGGAAGCAAGATCTTGCAGGCCTGACTCTAGGGGTATGAACAGATGAACAATCAGCTATAGAGCAACTAGTCAGACACTTAGTGGGGTTTAACCATTTCCATTGTAATGCACATGGCATAATTCATTGTAATAAACATGGTATAAAGTTTTAAAATAAAGATATAACATAGAAGCACTTGTGTGTCCTGAAGTCAGTCAGTTCTAATTAGAAAAACATACATTCATTTAATCAATCCACAGTACAATTGGACTGCTAGGAGATCTCATCATCACACCTTTAATAGTGGCAGGGCTGATCTTCCTCAACATGTCATCCCACAGAATCACTCTGACCCCTGACCTTCTCTCTGTGATGAAACGGGCCAATGACACTGCATGGTTCAGGAACATTTTCCCAACATCCCCCTTATTGCTATGTAACCAGTTTTTAGAGTCCTGGCTCTCTCCCAGACCCCTCACCTGAGGAACATGGAGAGACACACACACACACACTGTATTATGAATGGAACTATACAAACTAGGGGGTATGAAAAATGTAGGCCTATCTCATTGGTATGATAACAATCTACTTGTACTTTATTTGCATATATCCTGCTGAACTGAAAGTCCTACAGACAGATACAATGACATACATTAGTAGTGTTCTAGTTCATACAAATACAAACACACGGCGTACCTACACACACAAAATCATGCACACACGCACACACCCACCCACAAACCTCATCAGCCCCCATGTGGAACCAGCGTGCGTCAGGGTGACAGTCCATGACCTGGGAGACCATGTCCTTGACCAGAGCCACAGAGCCAGGATGGTGGGGGTTCAGACTGTTAGGGAAAGCCCTCACCTCCCTCAGGTGGAAATACCTCTCATGCTTCAACACAAACTATCAAGAGGAAATAAGAGGAGGACAGATTAAAGAGGAGATTTGTGGCATAGTTTTTACCCCACAGGCAACAGTGGTTATATTTCATTACACAATACAATGGAATAGTATCACTCAGAGCCATATATTTAGATAGATCATGGCTCTGGTCTCACTTAGTGCAGTCATGACTGAAAATTAGCATTCCAAGGAATGTATAGTTGTTCTTGCTTTTCTGGTATGGTTAGAATATGAAACAAGTGATCCACTTATTTAAGGTCACGATAGCCTCAGGAGATACAAACAGACCAGCTGTGTAGTGTTTCAAGTTTAAGTTTTATTAGTCGTAAGGAAAGGAATACACATAGTATATATCATCCAATGAAATGCTTACTAGCAGGTTCCTTCTAGACAATGCAACAACAATAAGAAATAATAAAACAGTATGGAAGTGGCGTAGCGGTCTAAGGTACTGCATCTCAGTGCTAGAGGCGTGTGACGACCCTCCCACTCTGTCTGCCCAATTCTTTCTCTTTGCTCTTGTTTTCCTTAATAGGGTGTCAGTGGGCGGAGCCGGGAGGGTCGTCAGTGAAATGGGACACACCTGGGCTCGGGTGTGTCCCAAGATAAATGCACCTCTTCCCGATTCATTGAGGAGACTCTCTATGCAGACACAGACAGATTTTGGTTGTGGCATTTTTGTGGCCATTTGGTTTGCTTGCGTTGGCACCTTTCAACACCCCTCGCTATCACATGTATACACGCGACCACTCATTTACACTACTGACAACTGACTAAACACACACCATTGTTAATTGTATTTACTTTACTTCAGTTAATAAATATATTTTGTTATTCTTTATCTCCACGTTGTCTCCCTTTCGTCACGGGCGTCACTACAGACCCTGGTTCGAATCCAGGCTGTATCACATAGAGCAGCGTGCAATTGGCCCAACGTCGTCCGGGGGAAGGCCACCATTGTAAATAAGAATTTGTTCTTAATAAATCCTATTTTTGGAAAAATAACGTTCCCAAAGTAAACCGCCTATTTCTCAGGACCAGATGATAGAATATGCATATAATTGACAGCTTGGGATAGAAAACTCTAAAGTTTCCAAAACTGTCAAAATATTGTCTGTGAGTATAACAGAACTGATATTGCAGGCGAAACCCTGAGGAAAATCCAATCAGGAAGTGCCTCTTATTTTGAAACCGTTGTGTTCCTATGCACCAAGATTGACCATTGAAAGGGATATCAACGAGATTCCTTTTTCTACGTATTCCCTAAGGTGTCTACAGCATTTTGAAGTAGTTTCATGCCTTTATGTTGAAGAATGAGCGTAAACGACTACATTGCACGAGTGGCCACCTTAGGGCTCTCAGAGTGATTCTTGAGTAAAAGACAGAGGTAGTCATTTTTCCTCTCGCTCCTACTGAAAAGCCAATTGTCCCGGTTGATATATTATCGAATAGATATTTGAAAAACACCTTGAGGATTGATTATAAAATACGTTTTCCATGTTTCTGTCGATATTATGGATATAATTTGGATTTTTTTCGGAGTTGTCGGGACCGCTATTTCCGGTGGATTTCTCAACATAACGTGACAAACAAACTGAGGTATTTTGGGTATAAAAATCATCTTTATGGAACAAAAGGAACATTTGCTGTCTAACTGGGAGTCTTGTCAGTGAAAACATCCGAAGAGCATCAAAGGTAAACGGTTAATTTGATTGCTTTTCTGATTTTCGTGACCAAGCTTCCTGCTGCTAGCTGGACATAATGCTATGCTAGGCTATCGATAAACTTACACAAACGCTTGTCTTACTTTGGCTGTAAAACATAATTTCAAAATCTGAGACGACATGGTGATTAACAAAAGGCTAAGCTGTGTTTCGCTATATTTCACTTGTGATTTGATGAATATGAATATTTTCTAGTAAGATTATTTGGCCGTTGCGCTATGCTAATTAGTGTAGTTGATGACAATTCTCCCGGATCCAGGATGGGTAGTTCCAAGAGTTAACTGACTTGCCGAGTTAAATAAAAATAAATAAAATAAGAATAAGAACGTAAAATAAATGGCTCAGTAGAATAAACATTTTACTATAAGTATAATAGACTGAGGAACCAATATGAGTATAATACATACAGACCAGCTGTGTAGTATTTCAAGTTTAAGTTTTATTAGTCGTATGTACGGGATACACATAGTATACATCGTCCAATGGAATGCTTACTAGCAGGTTCCTTCTGGACAATGCAACAACAATAAGAAATAATAAAATACAAGAATACGAACATAAAGTAAATGACTCAGTAAAATAAACATTTTACCATAAGTATAATACAGGTAGGCACAACTTCTAGTCCAATATTTACACGTGTTTTGGTGAAGGGGGGTTGGGGGGCAAGTGTTTAAATAGTGCAGCATTTAGTGTCAGGTAAATGCTGTTTAATAAATAAATACAGTAGGGGAAGAGGTAGTTGTTTGGGCTAAATTATAGATGGGCTATGTACAGGTGCAGTAATCTGTGAGCTACTCTAACAGCTGGTGCTTAAAGCTAGTGAGGGAGATAAGTGTTTCCAGTTTCAGATATTTTTGTAGTTTGTTCCAGTCATTAGCAGCAGAGAACTGGAAGGAGAGGCAGCCAAAGGAAGAATTGGTTTTGGGGGTGACCAGAGATATACCTGCTGGAGCGCGTGCTACAGGTGGGTGCTGCTTTGGTGACCAGCGAGCTGAGATAAGGGGGGACTTTACCTAGCAGGGTCTTGTAGATGACCTGGAGCCAGTGGGTTTGGCGACGAGTATGAAGTGAGGGCCAGCCAACGAGATGCATTGAAAGTATAACGAGCATTACCTTACTCACTGTGAACAGCGTAACCACCTATTTCTTCCCCCACTACATCACTGATACAGTATCCCTGACTTACCTCGAGGTGTCCAAACACTTGCACTAAAGGAATCAGTTCCAGCTTGTTGAGTTTGGCTAGGCTCTTTATCTCCTCTATATCTTCCATACTGTTTAACAGAGAACACAGAGATATACTGTACAGCAGACTGTTCATCATTGTGACACATATTTAAATAGAACACCAATAATCCAATAGAATGGTAATACAGGTCTCTATGATTTGTCCATCCTAGTTCTGACTTAGTTTTATCATCAGGGTCAGGAGTTTCTCTTGTGACATGCGATCTGACAAGGAAAACTCCAGGCCCTAGTTTTTTCCTATCAATCATAAATTGACTGAGACATCACCATCTGGTGCTCACCTGTAGGCATACGGTGACCTGAGAATCGTCAGGTTTCCATGATAGGGAAACATGTCCTCGTACTCTAGCAGAACACCATCAGCACCCAGAGAGGAGAAGAGCGGGAAGATCTGGAATGGAAACCGTCACAATGACTTTGGTTCTGGTAGATACAGCTGTTATACTGCATGTTTTTCAATTCAATTCTAATGCTATACTATATAATCAAGACTACCCATATGCCAGTATCTCCATTAAAATATACATCTTAAAAACTTTTACTGCAGTGGGCTAAATCAGGGTTACACAGAGTGTTTCTTTGTAGTCTTAAACAATTCTACTTTGAAACAAAAGTATACACCTCACACACATGGTTATGGACTTCAAAAAAGAAGACACCTGTACCATGTCAGATATAGAGTTGAAATGTATTACGTTGGGAGTTTGCATCCAAATTTGACACTTTATATACGTACATCACAGAACACTGAAATAAAACAAAGCCGTTTGACATAGAAACACTGGATTTTTTATGTTTATTAATTATTAAATGATATGAACAACATTCCACCCATCAGGTCATTCGGTCATTTGACTGCAGGTAAGGGATACACCTTATAAAGAATACATTTACATTTTAGTCATTTAGCAGACCAGTCATTTAGCAGACCAGTCATTTAGCAGACCAGTCATTTAGCAGACGCTCTTATCCAGAGTGAGGCCCTGCAAATAACATTTTTGGGGGATCCACCTCAAAGAGATAACTTTTCTCACCTGCTTCATGTATTTGACTTTGGGTGCAGCACCTTTCAGATCCAGGTGCACTATTCTTGCAGGGACTTTGCTGGTTTCCAGAGGTGCTGTGCCTGCTTCTTTTTTTACTGGAGGCTCTGGAACCTCTGGTTTCTGGGCCCAGTTAAACAAAGAGTTTATATCCTCTGACTTGTGTACAGTAACAGCCTCCTTCACCTTTGGCCCCTGGTGCCAAAATGAGCCAGGATCCATGGTGGCTAACTTCTGTTTCCTTTCAGTTCTGGAACAAGACAGATTTAAACAGTATTTTTTTAAATTTTCTTCTGAAGACTAATAAAGGCTTGAGAAAGTTTTAATAAAATAATCTCAGCACACAGACCGAACGGCTGACCCAAGAGGCCAAGAAAAACACAATATTATATCATTTAAGTCTACAAACACCTCACTGAATGAGGATTGTGCCCATGGTAGGATGTCTCACCTGTATTCCGAAAGCAGAAGTTTGACAGCAGCAACAAGCACCAGACAAAGTACAACAGCTCTGAGGGCCTGCCGTTTTGTTACCATGGTGCTTCAGCTGACAGAAAGAAATAGAAAATAGTATTTCAAGTTCATTTTCAAGTTCAAGTTTTTAATAATACCCACATGGCAGTCAAATAAGCAAAAGCCATGACAGGGAGACATAGTGGAGTGGTAACGCGCGTGCAAGCAGTTGCTCCCTACGCCACTTGGGTACACTGCAGCATCCACTGAGAGGCTCTTGCTGCCAAGGGAATGCCTGACAGCTTGAAAGACGTTTTAGACACTACAGTGAAAATGGTTAACGTTGTTAAAGCAAGGCCCCTGAACTATCATGTATTTTCTGCATTATGCATTACTATGGGCGGTAGGTAGCTTAGTGGTTAGAACGTTGGGCCAGTAACCGAAAGGTTGCTGAATCGAATCCCCGAGCTGACAAAATAGAAATCTGTCGTTCTGCTTCTGAACAAGGCAGTTAACCCACTGTTAACCCACTGTTAACCCACTGTTAACCCCGGTATGCCATCATTGTAAATAAGAATTTGTCCTTAACTGACTTGATTAGTTAAATAAAGTTTAAATTTAAAAAACATGGGCTGTGACCATGTAACGCTTATACAACATACGCTGGTGATCAAGGGGCAATATATTGACATGTTTTTTTCAATTTCGAGATGAGCTTAAAGTTTTCTTTACTGACCATAATTTTCACTTGTCTGACCGCATGATGACGAGTTTCTCACACGACTGGCCTATCTGGGTGATGTTTTTTCTTGCCTGATTGATCTGAATCTAGGATTACAGGGACTCTCTCCAACTATATTCAATGTGCGGGACAAAATTGAGGCTATGATTAAGAAGTTGGAGCTCTTTTCTGTCTGCATTAACAAGGACAACACACAGGTCTTTCCATCATTATATTATTTTTTTGTGTGAAAATGAACTCAAGTTTACAGACAATGTCAAATGTGATATAGTGAAGCATCTGAGTGAGAGCATTTCCGCAGGTACTTTCCCGAAACGGACGACACAAACAACTGGATTAGCTATCCCTTTAATGCCCTGCCTCCAGTCCACTTACCCATATCTGAACAAGAGAGCCTCATCGAAATTGCAACAAGCGGTTCTGTGAAAATTTTATTTAATCAGAAGCTACTGCCAGATTTCTGGATAGGGCTGCGCTTAGAGTTTCTGGCCTTGGCAAATTGCGCTGTTAAGACACTGATGCCCTTTGCAACCACGTACCTATGTGAGAGTGGATTCTCAGCCCTCACTAGCATGAAAACTAAATACAGGCACAGACTGTGTGTGGAAAATGATTTAAGACTGAGACTCTCTCCAATACAACCCAACATTGCAGAGTTATGTGCATATTTTCAAGCACACCCTTCTCATTAACCTGTGGTGAGTTATTCACAATTGTTGATGAACAAATAAGGTTTTATATGTAAGATGGCTAAATAAAGAGCAAAAATGATTAATTATTATAATATTATTATTTGTGCCCTGGTCCTATAAGAGCTCTTTGTCACTTCCCATGAACCGGGTTGTGACAAAAACTCACACTCATTCTTATGTTTAATAAATGTATTGTATAGTGTGTGAGTGGGAGGCTTACAATGATGGCAAAAAACACCATTTGAGAGTGAGCTGACCCTGGTGCTAGAGGGGGTACAGCTGACTCTGGTGCTAGAGGGGGTACAGCTGACCCTGGTGCTAGGGGGGGTCCACAGCTGGAGGTTGAATGTTTGAAGGGGTACGTACGGGACTATAAAAAGTTTGTGAACCACTGCTCTATAAGGAATTTGATGTAGGCCTATAGCATTGACTTTTACTTAAGTATGACAGTTTAGTACCCTTTCCATCACTGTACTTAAGTAAATTTAAACTTTTACTCAAGTAGAATTTTACTGGGTGATTTTCACTTTTCAGTCATTTTCTATTAAAGCTGCAATATGTAATGTTTTGGGTGACCCATCAAATTCACATAGAAATACGTGTTATAGATCTGTCATTCTCATCAAAAGCCGGTCTAATGAGTGGTAGATCTGTTCTATGTGCACTTTTGCTATATTTCCCGTTCTTAAATTTAAGGAATATGGATGTAGGTAAGCAGACCCACAAGCCACTGCGGCCCCTCTTGATGAGGTCAGTTTTTGTGTGGCTTCCACCCCTATCAAAGTTGTTCATCCATGCTGTACACTATACTTGCTTGTTTTGTCACATGAACTGAACACAATTAAATCAATTGCAACCAGGAAATGGCCCGCTACTGTAGAGGACTGCTAATTCTTATGTAGGTGACATTACACTACTATAGCTGGGACAACGTATTTTCATAGTAAAACAGGTTGGGCCCCATACAGGATATTTCTCACACACACACTCACTTAGATCATCCAGAACACTGTCACAACAGGATACTCCTAGCCACAGGTGCTAGCCGGCAGTTCCTCCACAACTCCCCTGAAGATATTTACGCACACACATTACACACGGACTCTTGAGGACAGGACAGGGACGCATACGCTCTTACACACTGACTCCAGAAGACAGGGACGACGCACATACAATACACACATAGCTGCCGAGGACACCCAGATAAGACACCCACAGACTGGCAGAAAGCCTAGACTTAGAGACAAACTAGCACACACACATAATCTCCCTCCCAGCCGAACATTGTGTGACTGAAGATAGCGCACACACCAGATCTCCTTTTCAGCTGAACATGGTGTGACGACCAAGAACAGGCATGGCAGGATTCTACGATGACGGACAGACAACAGAGCCAATGCCGGATGACTACACCCCAGCCTGATCCAATCCGAAGATCCGATCTCCTAGAAATCAACCTACTTTCTGTTGTGTATATGAAGCTTGTACTCACTGTTAGCAAGGTTCCTTTCTGCTAGTCTCTGATGAGCTAACAGAGGGGCCCGTATATACGCTGTACCAGATATCTTTACTCTGAATAAACCTGTCGCTTGTCGTACAATCTACCACCTTGTCTGAATCGATCCTTAACCGGCTCACCCTTCTACATATCCTTTTATCAACACTACCGATGTCGTTCTTCTGTGAGCTGCTCCAAGCGGCTGCGCGCTCTTGAGGGGTGAAAGTAATGCGGTCCAGTACCGTGTCCAGGCAAAATAAATAGAGGGGTTACGCCGTACCAGTACCGGTCAAACATGAGCCTATCACAATAATTAAAACAACATGTCAAGGAAACTGTAGGCTATTACACCACTTTTTATCATAACCGCATGTACTCACCAAAATGCGTTGCTGTTCTGCGAGCACACTGACATTTTGCCAACGCAGAGAAGAGTGGAAGACACACGAGAGTCGCGCGGACAGCGGTGGGCGCATACATTCTAGCCTAAATACAATTGCTACTACATGTCATTACAATTGTTGGTGTTTTGTGTAATATATGTGTGTTTCCATTCACCACTGTTTATTTGGAGGCAGGCAATATGTTGCGAGTGGAAATAGGAGGTCCCGTACCGGGAATAAATTAATTTCACTTTCATCCCTGCCTGAAAGATTGTATTCGAGGTATGTTCGCCCCTGCGAACATACCTCACGTACTTTGCGATTGTGTAGTATACTTTGTGCATGATTTCACTATTATACTAGCCTACATAATTGCTACGGTGTATACCGCCACTACACTAGGCTACATCAGTGTGGATAAAAAATTGGTAGCCTATTTGCAATTCCCACTTGGAAAAAGTGGATATACTTCATATACCTGCGTATTGCCTCCAATACAGCGCTGCCATTGTTATGTTCAATATTAATGAATTGCATGAACAGTAGACTATACAACTTCACATGTGTCAACGCATCAACTCAATGACGATTTAGATTAACACGCAGATGGCGGTAGTCTACAATAAATCCTTACCCCGTGAAGAGCGTGCATGTATAGTTTGTTGTCCTAATGTTTCCGCACTTACAATTCCCGGGGAAAAAAGGAACTTGAACACCGAATGTTGTGGAAGGTCTACTGTACACGAAATGCACGACAACTTTCAACGAACTTCCGCGTTACACTAGTGGTATCTTGTCACATACACTACCCACTGAGCTATAAATGAACGCACCCACCCAGCATTAAATAATAAAAAAGCACTGCGAAAAGATAGCGCTCTGCTCTGTGCAGCAGAATATACTAGAGTAGAGAGAAGTTGCACCCATCCTCACATAATTAAATCATCCAGGCTAGTAAATGGACATTTATCTGATCTGTCCACGTATTGTTTGGCGTGTGGGAAATAAGGCACGCGCATTGTTATCATAATCTTTGGAATAGTTACTGTGCCTGTGTTTCGTGCATGGAAATAGTCTCAAAAATTCGACCCCAGGCAACAATCGGGTTACGTTGCATTCGTTTGACAGTTCGCGGCTCGGGGTCACACCGCACCGTGGGTCTTCAAATGAAAAGAATACGGAAATCATGAGGCATCGCATCAATGCCATGCTGTGGACAAGTTTGCCCTCTTGTAGAGAATGACAGGGGCATAGATTTTATGGAATACACTCACATTGTAGAGCAGACATGTCGTGATATATATCCAATTCTGGAATATTTTGCAAATTCTTGATAATATTTATTTAAATCCTGCGCATGATAATTTCAGACATTAGAGTTGACCAATTTTTACCAACATCTGGTAAAACGCATAATTCAAAATCCAAGTCGTCCTATGATTTGTCTCTTCTCCCTCCTTCCCTCGTATTGCACTTTTGTTGTTATGACTACGAGGTCGTAAATCCGCCATGTTTTCTCTCTAGTAGCGTTGCGACAGAGACGGAGAACTCAAACGACATGAATGTAGAAAATAATAATACGGCAGAAACAGTGAGCGAGCAAACGGATCACGGCAACAACATCGTCACAATTCAAACAACTCTCGGAGATGAAGGTAAAGACAGTTTACGTGCAAAAACAGTCATATATTTGTTATATTGTCATATATGTAGGCCCACTCCAATTGATTCAATTTATCTAGCTTGCTTGGTAGACAACAAAATAAGGTCGGTGCACTCTAGCTTGCGCTGTATCGGGTCAATGCTATCTATCCACCTAGCTAGCCAACTAGTGTAGGTCGCGCTGGTCAGATTTAGTTAGTTAGCATCCTCGGATTGTAGTTGAACTTTACACTTATCGGTTTTAGCCTTGCCAGCCAGCTAGGCTTGCTAAATATGCTAACATTAGCTAAGTTAGCTGGCGGCTGCACTTGCTACAGTAGCTAGCTAACTTCGCTTTGTCAATGTCCAATCACTTGCATGTGTCAATTAATTAGCTAGCCAGTCAACAACAACATTGAACGGTTTACAATTTATTTTTAAGTGTGTTGTTCTTGACTGTACGCGTGTTTTTCACGCATTTCACTTGCAGATGAAGATGTCCACAAGTGCGGACGCTGCCAGTCCGAGTTTTGTACGCTGGAGGCATTCATCCAGCACAAGCTTCAGCAGAACTGCACGCGGGCACAGGAACCCCAGGTGCCCGTCAATAAACCCCGAGATGACATCCAAAAAGTAGGCTTGCCCGGGCAATTGTACACCCGGTGCCTACTCGGTTTAGATTGTAGAATTCATAAGTGAATGGTGTGATATGTCAAAACGTTTGTTTGGTCAGGTGTTTGCCCCAGATGGAACCTCTGCTACCTTGACAAGAATGGATGGAAGTGGACTGTCTTCAGATGAACCAGACAAGTCCAACATCAATGGTCAGTCAATGTTCCTTGACTTTTTGCTCTCTGGCACCCTCCAGTATCATCTGTCCGTAACTGATAAGACATTATTTAATTGATTTATGGTTTCTTCTCATGGCAAAGACTTTATATTCTGTCAGAAACCCAATTTCCTCCTGTTTTGACTTTCATACCCAGTGGAAATGGGTTAAATTATTTGAGGGGACTGAATTAACCAGCCTTAAGTTCTCTCAGGTGAGGTAGAAGTTGAAGGCCACTCCTCTCGAAGTCGTAGGAAGAGGGGTGGCACAGGGAAGGCAACTGTCCAAACAGAGGGGACTGAGGCCCACAGCCCTGACGGTGCAGACAAGCCAGTCTACAGGGTCAACAAAGATGGACGCTACATTTGCCAAACATGTGAGAAGACATTCAAAACGGTGAGTTGTACTGCACCTGTGCTTCCTGTTGATATAGATCTGAGAATGAACCTGTACAGATTGTCACTACCTTGTCTAGTCTGGAAGAAAGTTTGGAAATCATGACTGTCAGTGATTTTGTTCTTCCCTTGTTTATGCTCAATCAAACAAACCTTTTCTGTCTACCTTTTTTCTAGACAAACATCCTGAGAACCCATATGATCACCCACAGTGAGAATAAGAATTTCCCCTGCGAGCTCTGTGGGAGTGCCTTCCGAACCAAAGGCTCCCTGATTCGTCACAACCGCCGTCACACAGGTACAGTGGACTGGAAGGGGGTGGGCTCAGAATGAGATTTTGATGCATGTGATATGCAGCTTCGTTTCCTATCTCCATCATCAGTCTCTCTCCCTCTCTTCCCCCAGACGAGCGCCCGTACCACTGTAACCTGTGTGGGCTCTCCTTCAGGGAGTCAGGGGCTCTGACCAGACATCTCAAGTCCATCACCCCATGCACTGAGAAGATCCGCTTCAACCAGTACAAGGAGATTCTCGTCAGCAAGGACGGACAGCAGAAAGGTAGCAGTCTGTCAAAAGATTGAGGGATCATGCATGCATGGATGGATAGATATCTGGATAGATGGTAGGATACATACACCACATGACTGAAATTATGTGGACACCTGCTTGTCGAACATCTCATTTCAAAATCATGGGCGTTAATATGGAATTGGTTTCCCTTTTTCTGCTATAACAGCCTCCAATCTTCTGGGAAGGCTTTCCACTAGATGTTGGAACATTGCTGTGGGGACTTGATTCCATTCAGCCATGAGCCTTAGTGAGGTCGGGAACTGATGTTGGGCGATAAGGCTGGCGTTCCAATTCATCCCAAAGGTGTTCGATAGGGTTGAGGTCAGGGCTCTGCAGGCCACTCAAGTTCTTCTACGCTGATCTCAACAAACCATTTCTGTATGGACCTCTCTTTGTGCACGGGGGCATTGTCATGCTGAAACATGAAAGGGCCTTCCCCAAACTTTTGCCGCAAAGTTGGAAGCATAGAATCATCTAGAATGTCATTGTATGCTGTAGTTAAGATTTCCCTTCACTGGAACTAAGGGACCAAGCCCAAACCATGAAAATACCCCCAGTCCATTATTCCTCCTCCAACAAACTTGGCACTATGCATTCAGACAGGTAGTGTTCTCCTGGTATCCGCCAAACCCGGATACTTCCATCAGACTGCCAGATGGTGTAACGTGATTCATCACTCCAGAGAACGTGTTTACACTGCTCCTGAGGTAAAAGCGGCAAGCTTTACACCACTCCAGCCGACGCTTGGCGTTGTGTATGGTGATCTTAGGCTTGTGTGCTGCTGCTCGACCATGGAAACCCATTTCATGAAGCACTTGTAACGGATATGAACCGGCTAGCTTAGTTAGCGGTGGTGCGCGCTAAATAGCGTTTCAATCGGTGACGTCACCTACTCGGAGACCTTGAAGTAGTGGTTCCCCTTGCTCTGCAAGGGCCGCGGCTTTTGTGGAGCGATGGGTAACGATGCTTCGTGGGTGTCAGTTGTTGATGTGTGCAGAGGGTCCCTGGTTCGCACCCGGGTATGGGTGAGGGGATGGTATAAAGTTATACTGTTACACTCATGAACAGTTATTGTGCTGACATTGCTTTCAGAGGCAGTTTGGAACTCTATAGTGAGGATTGCAACTGAGGATAGGTGATTTTTACGAGCTTCAGCACTCGGCAGTCCCGTTCTGTGAGCCTGTGACCTACCACTTCGCGGCTGAGCCGTTGTTGCGCCTAGACGTTTGTACTTCACAATAACAGCACTTACAGTTGCCCGGGGCAGCTCTAGCAGGGCATAAATTTGATGAACTGATTTGAAAAGTCACTGACCTGCCACGTTGAAAGTCACTGAGCTCTTCAGTAAGGCCATTCAACTGCCAATGTTTGTCTATGGAGTTTGGATGGCTGTAAGCTCGATTTTATACACCCGTAAGCAACAGGTGTGGCTGAAATAGGCATATCCACTAATTTGAAGGGGTTTCCACGTGCACTACCAGTCAAAAGTTTTAGAATAACTACTTATTCAAGGGTTTTTCTTTATTTGTACTATTTTCTACGTTGTAGAATAATATTAAGACATCAAAACTATGACATAACACATATATGTAATCATGTAGTAACTAAAAAAGTGTTAACAAATCAAAATATACTTGACATTTTTCAAAATAGCCACCCTTTTGCACACTCTTGGCAGTCTCTCAACCAGCTTCACCTGGAATGCGTTTCCAACAGTTTTGAAGGAGTTCCCACATGCTGAGTAGTTGTTGGCTGCTTTTCCTTTACTCTGCGGTCCGGCTCATCCCAAACCATCTCAATTTGGTTGAGGTCGGGGGATTGTGGAGGCCAGGTCATCTGATGCACCACTCCATCACTCTCCTTCTTGGTAAAATAGCCCTTACACAGCCTGGAGGTGTGGTGGGGGTCATTGTCCTGTTGAAAAACAAATGATCATCCCACTAAGCCCAAACCAAATGGGATGGCGTGGTGTATCGCTGCAGAATGCTGTGGTAGCCATACTGGTTAAGTGTGCCTTATTCTAAATAAATCACTGACCGTGTCACCAGCAAAGCACCCCCACACCTTAACACCACCTCCATGCTTCACTGTGGGAAATACACATGCAGAGATCATCCGTTCACCCACATCGCATCTCAATTTGGACTCCAGACCAAAGGATATATTACCACTGGTCTTATTGCTTGTATTTCTTGGCCCAAGCAAGTCTCTTCTTCTTATTGGTGTCATTTAGTAGTGGTTTCTTTGCAGCAATTTGACCATGAAGGCCTGATTCACACATTCTCTTCTGAACAGTTGATGTTGAGATCTCTGTTACTTGAACTCTGTGAAGCATTTATTTGGGCTACAATTTTTGAGGCTGGTAACTTATCCTCTGCATTAGACTTTGGGTCTTCCATTCCTGTGGTGGTCCTCATGAGAGCCAGTTTAATCATAGCGCTTGATGGTTTTTGTGACTGCACTTGAAGAAACTTTCAAAGTCCTTGAAATGTTCTGCCTTGACTGATCTTCATGTCTTAAATGACAGTCCATCATTACTTTTTCTTTGCTAATTTGAGCTGTTCTTGCCATAATATGGATTTGGTCTTTTACCAAATAGGACTGTCTTCTGTGTACCCCCTACCTTGTCACAACACAACTGATTGGCTCAAATGCGTTAAGAAGGAAAGAAATTCCACAATGAACAGACACACCTGTTAATTGAAATGCATTCCAGGTGACTACCGCATGAACCTCAAGAATCTCAAATGTAAAATAGATTTTGTTTAACACTTTTTTAAAATTACTAAATGAGTCCATATGTGTTATTGCATAGTTTTGATGTCTTCACTATTATTCTACAATGTAGAAAATAGTAAAAATAAAGAAAAACCCTTAAATGAGTAGATGTTCTAAAACTTAACCGGTAGTGTACTTCTGTTTATATGGAAAGATGGAGATTACTATATGGAAAGATAAATATATGGATAGAAAGATTAAATATATGGATCTATCGGTAGATAAGTAGCTGGACAGGGAAATATATAGGTATTGATGGTGTCATGTTTGTATTTCAGGAGTAGAGGCAGAGGCCGCCTCATTGGCTGCTCAGCAGGAAGTGGAGCAGCAGGAGGAAGAGGAAGCGCAGGCGGCAGTGGTCAGCGTGGTGGAGACTGACAGCGGAGGACAGGAAGTCATCCACGAGGTCCACTTCCACATGGAGGTAGAGGGAGAAGGGCAGGAACAGCAGGTGTGTGGAGATCTGGATGCATTCCAGTACTGTAAAATGTCTTACTCGTCTCCTCTCACACTTGTTAATTTGTGTGATCTGAAATCACAGGATAGGTAAAGGCCATGTTCTGAATGCCTGTCCATTTCTATCACATCAGTGCAGATGAAAGAAAATGGAGAAAACCACCCTCAAGCATTTCCTTTGTATCTCAAATCTCTGATGTTTAATATAACCTCTTTGGATGTTCCACATTTTTCCTAGGGCCACGTTGGACCCACTTTACTTATCTGGTTCCCCATCCCTAGGTTATCTTGGACCAGGCTCAGGCAGATGCCCTGGTGGCCGAGGGGGACAACCTCATCTGCCAGGCCATCATCAACTCTGGCATCGCCCTGGAGGCAGTCACTGAGGAGGTGGAGGAGGCCGAGGAGCAGGCACTGGACGGGATGCCTAAAGAGGTCCTGCAGGTCAGGGACATGGAGGGCAGGATGACAGAGATCCAGGTGATGGAGGAGTGTGTGGAGATGGAAGCTGAGGAGATGGTGGTGAGTTAGTGAATTGGGAACAGCAGGAGGTTGATAAACATGGTGTATACTCTCACCTACAGCAGGAGGTTGATAAACATGGTGTATACTCTCACCTACAGCGGGAGGTTGATAAACATGGTGTATACTCTCACCTACAGCGGGAGGTTGATAAACATGGTGTATACTCTCACCTACAGCGGGAGGTTGATAAACATGGTGTATACTCTCACCTACAGCGGGAGGTTGATAAACATGGTGTATACTCTCACCTACAGCGGGAGGTTGATAAACATGGTGTATACTCTCACCTACAGCGGGAGGTTGATAAACATGGTGTATACTCTCACCTACAGCGGGAGGTTGATAAACATGGTGTATACTCTCACCTACAGCGGGAGGTTGATAAACATGGTGTATACTCTCACCTACAGCGGGAGGTTGATAATCATGGTGTATACTCTCACCTACAGCGGGAGGTTGATAAACATGGTGTATACTCTCACCTACAGCAGGAGGTTGATAATCATGGTGTATGTCCTTTGCCCTGCCATGTAGGAGGTTGATAATCATGGTGTATACTCTCACCTACAGCAGGAGGTTGATAAACATGGTGTATACTCTCACCTACAGCGGGAGGTTGATAAACATGGTGTATACTCTCACCTACAGCGGGAGGTTGATAAACATGGTGTATACTCTCACCTACAGCGGGAGGTTGATAAACATGGTGTATACTCTCACCTACAGCGGGAGGTTGATAAACATGGTGTATACTCTCACCTACAGCGGGAGGTTGATAAACATGGTGTATACTCTCACCTACAGCGGGAGGTTGATAAACATGGTGTATACTCTCACCTACAGCGGGAGGTTGATAAACATGGTGTATACTCTCACCTACAGCGGGAGGTTGATAATCATGGTGTATACTCTCACCTACAGCGGGAGGTTGATAATCATGGTGTATGTCCTTTGCCCTGCCATGTAGGACATATCTGACAAGCAGGAGGATCTGCCGCCGTCTAAAAGTCACAAGTGTCCTCACTGTAGTCGCTCCTTTAAGGCGCTCAACTACCTCCGCTTCCATGTCAAAGGTCACCTCGGTAAGACCACTGTCTCCATTTCTTTTTAATGATTTCCTTTAACGATAGTCTCGTCATAACCCATTGTTTCTTTACATCATTAGTCAACACACACACCATAGGTGATCCATTGATATCAAATGATTGGGGTGGTAAGAGGATTCAGCCAAGGTTTCAAAATCAGATGCGTCTATATCATGTATTCCCTGTTTATTACATTTTCTCAAATCTCCCCAGTGTCTCTCTCCCTGGGTCGTGTTCATTAGTCTCCAAGGAAACCGGTCTGAAGGGGAGGGACTACCTGTTGCGTTCACTGATGAACACGACCTACAGTAGCTCATCTGTGTGTTCTCTGCAGGCTGCAAGCCCTTCAGGTGTGTGATGTGTCAGAAAGAGTTCCTGACAGGCTACCTGTTGAAGAAGCACATGGAGGTCCACCTGAGTGAGAGGCGGTATAAGTGTGGTGAGTGCGGCAAGCTGTACAAGACCATCGGACACGTCCGGGAACACATGAGGGCCCACTCGGAGGAACGGCCGTACAACTGCAACAGCTGTGACAAGGGATACAAGACCAAGGTTTGTTCATACTCAACTTTTATTTCAACCAAGGAAGCCGTGAGCAGGCAAAATATTCCGACTGAAAGTTGTTGAATTCGTACGTTTTATTTAGTCTCTTAACATTAGCAGACTCCTGCCATTTAAGTCAAGTTTCGGGGTGCCTCTTCGTTTGAACGGTTATCTCAGCAATTTTTCTCGCATGTCAGAAGTGAATTGGTTGACTAACAGATGTCGATTTAATTTATCATTTTTTTCCCCCTCCCCTTTTGTCCCAGAATGCCTTGCAGGTGCACCAGCGGACGCACGCCCAGGAGAAGCCGTACGTGTGCCAGTTCTGCTCGCGGGGCTTCAGGGAGAAGGGCTCTCTAGTGCGCCACATCCGCCATCACACCGGAGAGAAGCCCTTCAAGTGCCACAAGTGTGGGCGGGGCTTCGCTGAGCATGGCACCCTCAACCGCCATTTACGTGCCAAAGGTCAGGATGATTAACACTTGTCTCCTGGGTCATGTACAGCATTCAGATCAATGTCCGATTCTATGAATCTGGTGTATCTGGCATTGATCTTATCAGTGATATTAGTGTTACTATTCTTTATGCGTGTACTCCCGACTTACATTAGGATAGGCTGACAATGGCCCTGATTTTTAATTGATGAAGTATATATTAGCCGATACATGTTATCAATTCCACAATTGACACAAGCAAACAGCCAAATAGCACTACACAGGATTACATTGTGTTTGTGTGTCCAGGTGGCTGTTATGCTGGCCAGAAGGAGGGGTCTGGGGAGGAAGGCATGCTGGTCTCAGAGGAGCAGGTTTCTGCAGACAGCCTGGCCACAGCAGCCATCGTGTCAGACGACCCCCACGCTGTGCTGGTGGAGTTCTCCTCTGTGGTGGCTGACACCCAGGAATACATCATTAGGGTGAGACCATTCATAGATGGGCGGGGGGGGTTATTCTCCTTATGGATCTATTACCCATTTCACACTGCCGAAAATGTGAAAGTAATATGTCCAGACTTTTTGCTGAATTCACTGAATGTTTCAACTTGACCTGGCAGAGCTTTAGGCACAAACATAGACAAGGTGCTGATGGAAACGCAGTTGTTAATAGAATATTCATCTGTTTTTCTCACAGAAATTAGATGCATCATCACATCCATAAATGATGCTGTCAGTATGTATGGAAGGTTCTGTAGTTCACGTGTCCTGTCTCTTCTCCCCAGGCCCCAGGAGTGGAGGAGGAGGAGGAAGAAGAGGGGCAGGGCGAGGAGGTGACTCTCATCCAAGACAACCAGAATCAGGTCAGTGCTCTGCTCTCCTATTTCTCCTGGAGCCAAGAAATTGTGTTCTAGTGGTTTTATGTCTTGATGGCTTAGACGCGCTCGCCTCCCTACACATAAACACCTTTCACGGTTTGCTTGGTCATAGACATATAGTTAACATGCGACCAAAGCCAAGTTTCCATCCAATTGGTGACAGATTTTCATGCAAATATAAAATCTGCATAAAGAAAATCTGCAGATTATCCACCGGTGTTTCCACCAAACTGACTTGTTGCTGATATCAGTGCACACGTCCTTTTTTTCACACCCTTTTCCTCCCCAATTTTGTGGTATCCAATTATTAGTAGTTACTGTCTTGTCTCATCGCTACAACTCCCGTACGGGCTCGGGAGAGGTCGAGAACCATGCGTCCTCCGAAACACAACCCAACCAAGCCGCACTGCTTCTTAACACAGCGCAACACCGTACACCTAGCGGTCGTGGTCAGCGTGCACTGCGCCCGGCCCGCCACAGGAGTCGCTAGTGCGCGATGAGACAAGGATATCCCTACCGGCCAAACCCTCCCTAACCCGGACACCGCTAGGCCAATTGTGCGTCGCCCCATGGACCTCCCGGTCGCGGCCGGCCGAGACAGAGCCTGGGCTCGAACCCAGAGTCTCTGGTGGCACTGCCTTAGACCACTGCGCCACCCGGGAGGCCCTTCAAAATGTCTTCTTTTTTTCGGTTTACTTTTTCATATACCGAATAAAAATCTAAAGTTAAATGTGTTTTCATCTCATTTTCAACTCTACCAAAAACTGTTAAATAGCAAATATGCCTCCTGGCACGTGCGCTCTAGCCAACAGCTCTCAGATACATTGCAGGTAGGCTAGTCTACATGATCAGATTATTATGGATGAGAGAATATTTGTACATGTCAAACGGCTGTCAAGCATCGATCATCATGTCACCAGAATAATAAGACCCTCGCCACCCTGTGAAGTTCATCATAACACAAAAAAATCCAACAACTGATCTGTCTACATTTCAAAATTGCAGTGAAACTTAGTTTCATTCTCCAACTGGCGGGTGGTTTTATTTGGCCCCTCAAGTTTTCTGAGCAAAATGTATTTTCAACTAAATGTATTTTGTTTAAAGATTTTCATTGCTGGACATAAGACTGTAAAAACACCAGGAAACCATCTCCAAGTGATTTTAATTTAAGGAATCTGTTCCCAAGTATTCCCACATATACAAATATAAGCAGGTCTTGAAATGCTTATGTTTTAGTCAAACATATGTTTGGACTTTTTGTGGTCAATTTACAGTCTACGTTTCAGCCATAGATAAATCAACTATTAGGTAGACACTAAGGCATCTCAATACTCACCCCGCTCTACCCACCTTTCAGATGGGCAACCACATCATGAAGGTGGTGCAGCAGATCGTCAACCAATCACGTGGTGGCATCGGCGGCCACCAAATCATTGTGCGCAATGTCTCCATGGACGAGGGCACATCCATCTCCGACTGTGGTGACACCATCACCATAGCGACGCCTGAGAACCTGACCGCGCAGGTCGCCATGACCCTGGCCTCAGCCATCAGCGACGGAACCCTTCTGGCAGGAGGCGGCGCACTGGAAACGCCCGATGGCACGGTCACCATGGTAACAACATCGGGGGGCGAGGACATGGTCGAGGTGATGGAACAGCAGCAGGAGGAGGAGTTTGTTATTACATCATCGGAGGAGGTGGAGATCCAGACAGTCATTATATGATTGATTTGTGTTATGAAGTGTCTTATGAAAACTCAGGACTTTACATGAGTTATGAATACGGTGTGTTTTTATAAGAACAGAATGTCTTATGAAGAGTTTCTTATGAGAACTCAGGACTTTGAATGGGAACATTGGTCTATGTTTGAGGAGTTGGCTTGTATTATGGACAGTTTGCATGAGGACTGTCGTTTTATAAGGTTGAAAGATTCTGTTTGTATAAAGTTTGGCATTTTATTTGACAGTATTAGTCCATTTATATTGGGTAAGGATTGCAATCAATTATTGGAAGAGTACTCTGTCTTAAGTCACTGAAGTAAGGAGGACTGAAGTGTAAGTTTTACTTGGACAGGAGTGGAGCTGCCTTCATTTTAGTACAATTAACTGTAATGTCAACACTGCACAACCAATCACAAGGTACGAACAGTAAGCTTAAAGTGAGGTCACAGGAGCTCAAGTACTTAAAAGCCCTAGAATGTTCACTGTTTCTGTTACACTTAGACATTACACCAGGAGATGTCAACTTTATAAAATACCCCCCTTAATTAAAACAATTATACTACCTAATGACTGGAGTTGTTTACCGTGGACAGATTCATTATAAAATATTCTGTTATGCTTGACCATAGACTTAAAAATTCATTAGGGCATACCATATTAAAATGTTTGGCAACGGAAGAAACTAAATAAGCATTTCTTATTAGACTATTTCTACTCTTGGTTGCCCAGTGAATATGACTGTGATCTGATGCTGTTGGACTGTACTGCTGATGTGTCTCCATTACACATCACCCTTACAGTAGACGGACAGCCTCACTACTGCCAAATGCTGTGATCTATTACTTGACTGGCTCCGTTTGCGTGGAATGAATAAATGCTACTTTCAGTACAACTTTGTCATCTTTGAGAATTGAGTTTCTGCAGAAGACTAAAAGGAATTTCTTTGTCCTGTGGATGTGAAAAATGTGCTTGTTATGGATGAATGGTTCCTGTGTACTGTATACCTGACTGAAAAGCAGGCTGAGAAGTGATCGGTTGATTCAGTTATTGATCGATTTATTGGGTCTGGTGTTTATAGTTGCCGTGGGCAACCCAGCAGCTCTCAGTGAGTCCCAGATGGAGGAGCGGGAGTGGATTCGTCAGCCTGGCAGATTCAGGACAAAGCAGCCTTGCTGCTCACCTTGCCTGTGGTTGTTGTTGCCTTCTGTCTCTTCTCTCTTTACTTTTCTCATTCACTCTTTTTGCTCCCATGCTTTTTGCTCCTATGCTTTTTGCTCCCATGCTTTTTGCTCCTATGCTTTTTGCTCCCATGCTTTTTGCTCACATGCTTTTTGCTCCCATGCTTTTTACTCCCATGCCTTTCGCTCACATTCTCTCAAGACTGTCAGAATGAAGACATCTTTTCACCCCTCTGGGTTTTTTGTACAGCTGCCCTTTACTCTGAGAGAGTCCTTTTGAACTATCATAGATGAAATGGGATCAGGCTACTTGATATAAATAAAACAATCATGAAACAAAACGTATAACCATGTCTTTGGCTTTTTCCTTATCAAAGTCCGAAATCCCCCATAGTCTTCTACTGTAAGATGAACAGGGCATTTTCACATGATTTAATGCCAATGGTGTATTGAGGTATATTTTTTTCTGCAATTGTGTTGCCTTTGAAGTATTTTGTACAAACTATTTTTGGTTGTGGAATTAGGAAATATAATTGTGTGTGTGTGTGTGTGTGTCCCCATGGGGGATTTGTTGTCATGCCTGTGGCTAGCAAAGTAAATACAGTAAATTATTAGACATCTCTACTAAACAAAGCAGTGATTCTGGCCCGTTGCATTGTACATACTGGCATGGTGATCCAGCCATTCATAACTAAACCTTACTCTGCTGACGTTGTGTCCAATCAAAGACACACCTACTCAAACATCACAGTCACTTTGTTTCCCTGATGAGTTTCCTCATACTGTATGTTGTTGAACATGATCATCTCTAGAGATGTATTTGGCAGAGTTTCACATGAGCCATGATCACTACTAGAACAGAGGACACTCCACAGCTGTAGTGCTGCTGCCTGCATCTCCCACTGGCAACACACTTATCACGATTCCAATGAGGTCAAGTCAGCCCCGGAGGGGTAAACACTTACCAATAGGACATGGTTTCCTCAGGGCTCATACTGAGGGATACTGCCAAATTTCAAACTGACACCTCACCCCTACTCTTAGACACTAGATCTGAAAGGTTATAAGTGTAAGCAATGTGGTGGCTGGTCCACATAACCTATTACAGTGCAAGGTGGAGCTATCACCATATTGCTATCATTTCACATCTACAAGACTACTGTAACGGGTGATTTGAAATTGAACAGGTCTCACTTTCAGGTAGCCAGTTGGGGGGGGGGGGGGGGGGGGTTGCATGCTTGACGTCAGTGTCTAACAGGGAACCAGGATTGCTCTCGTGCTGATCCTCAGCCAAGGTTCTGGAAGTTACCATCAGGTATAATAGACATTCACCAGCCTCAGGAATGTAAGGATGGTATGCTACCTGGAAGGTGTAACCTTTAACCTGTTCCCTCAATCTCAAGTTTCCTAGATGAACCTTGAGGAGCCATTGTGTGCCTACTGCCTATAGACTACAGTGCCTCAACACTGAGGTTGACACGCTCTAATCAGAGAGAAGTGTCCCTGGCTGGCTCTCCTCACTGTTTCTGGGTCAGTCCTCAGCCCTTAGAGAGGGCCCCATCTGAAAGAACCAGAGCGAGAGAGGGTAGGAGGAGAGCGTGTGAGAAAGAGAGAGAGGCAGAGGTATTTATAGAAAAATGGGGCTTCGCGCTACCTTTTCTCACGAAAGAATCATTAGAGGACAAAGTGTCCCAGTTTTTGTATGGGCGCTCCGTGATAGCAGCTTGCTAGGGCTGTGGGCCGGCAGATTTTTACCTGCGATGGGGAGCCTGACTTACAGACCGTCTCCTCTCTCTCCCAGCCTCCTTCTCCTCTTTTGGCCCATATCTCTGGTTCTTTGATCCGTGAAAGGGAGACATACTCGTACGCTGATGTGACCTCGTGAGAGGGTTTGGGTTGTAGGTCTTGGTGGGGGTGCTGGAGCTGGGTACAGGAGCTAGAGAGAGGGTAAGGGCGTAACTGGGCACCAGAGACGGGGACTTTGGGCCGTTGACTGGACGTGTCCTCGCAAACCTTGACATCTCAGTAGACACCACCAGCGTCAAGATGAGGCGCTTTCTGAGCCGCAAAGGCCGCTTCTCGCTGCGCCAGAGCAAGTCTGGACCTCGCGGTGCCTCCAAAGATTTCTGTAAGTCTTTCATTCATTTTCATTATTCCTCTTATCTGCTTCATCCCTCTCTTCTGAAGAGAGGAGGAGAAGAGACAGAAGAGAACAAAAGGACTAAAGCTGTGTGTGTATATCTAGGTCGCGGGCTTCAGATGTATTTCAGATTTGGAGAAGAGAGAAGAAGGCCGTGGGAAATTTAATCTCGACGGTGGGGTTGCGTGTCCTGGTACATCGGAGAAAGAAATGTTTGATTTAACCAATGTACTTCCTCACAGGTCTAGATGTCCCAATTTATTTTGACACGTTACTTTAGACTTAGTTGTTTTATGACACAATACATGGAGACTTACAAAGTGAAATATAGAACGACGTGTTCTCACTGTGTTCTGAACTTTTATTCAGATAATCCGAGGCTCGTACATTTTCATAACACCATCACTTTTTTTATTTTCCCTGCAAAGTCAGTGTTGAACTATGTAATGATGCCACTGTTGCCAGCTTTTCTCCTTTGAATTGTCTCAAACTGATCTGACCATCCATTTCTTGTTCACTATAAGAAATCCACATACAATTGGCTACCTTTACACATTGGTACTGAGTGAGAGAAAGAGAGAGAGAGAGTGTGTGTGCGTGAGTGTGTCTTCATGCACCCGTTTCTAAGAGAGAAACATAGAGACAGAAAGAGAGAGATACAGAAAGAGAAAGAGACAGAGGGTGAAAGAAAGAGAGAGAGAGAGTGTGTGTGTGTGTGTGTGTGTGTGTGTGTGTGTGTGTGTGTGTGTGTGTGTGTGTGTGTGTGTGTGTGTGTGTGTGTGTGTGTGTGTGTGTGTGTGTGTGTGTGTGTGTGTGTGTGTGTGTGTGTGTGTGTGTGTGTGTGTCTCTTCATGCACCCCTTCAGAATGAGAGAAAGATTGCCACTTCAATCATTGAAATTGCATAAACTGCCTGCTGTAGTCATGGAACAAATTAATCTTTTCATTAAACACGAATCCTCATAGGATCATCATATGGCCTATTAAATGAATAAGGCTGAGGCTGAATAAGGCTGTAGACTTCAGTGTTAGGAGGTTAACAATCTGGTACAGGAGAGAGTGAGGAGAATGAATGGGTACATCTCAATAATCTAAAGATGTTTCCTCTCCTTGTATCCAGCTTTCCTTCAACTGCACTGATCTGAAACAACTTGACAAGATAAAGCAAGTCATTTTGATAGGCCTCGATCTGCCACTTTGCCTTCAGCTATCGCGTCTGTTCAGATCAGTGCGGATGAGTGTGAGGAGACGAGAATAGGAAGCCATTTTGTGGAGTATTGAGTGGCACCCACTGACTGCAGTATGAGAATGAGGCCAGTGACCAGGGGAGGGCCAGCAGTTCAGAACAGAAAGCTATGACAGACATAGGCTGAGTCCCAACAGTCTAAAACAGAATCATTTGCTCATGTTCTGTCCATCATGATCACTGGTCTTAAAGCAAGTTGATCTGTAAAAACAATATGGTGGAAACGTATTCAGTTTGACCTGTTCTTGACAGAGAGGACAGGTGGGCTCAAAACTAGGTGTTGCTAATATTTGATCTCTCGAAACATTGACTATATTTGTTATTGATTGGGTTATTTCTCATTGATTGCTATTATATAATAAAGTCAAGTTTTTTCCAATAGTTGATGTTCCACTCTCGAACCCTCCAAGCGGGGCGTTATACTATGGAGGTATGATAGTGTCTGTTAAAGAGTGATACCATTGTGTTCGACCATTGTGGATGTCCCTCAAGAGCAGAAAAACCTCCTCAACCCATTTCATTCTTGTGACGCTTCAGTCTCTGGTTCTCTCGCCCATTCAGATGATGCTTTCCGTCAACAAATGGGCTGTCCTCCAATGAATAATCCAATGAATATCAGTAAGACTTTTAAACTAGTTTCAAGTCCCAGATCTGGGTTCAAATACTTTTAGCGTTTGATTTAGCCTGCCTGGGGTTCCAGATGGGTAAGGTTTGTAGTTTTGCAACTATTCCATTGGTTCCATTGTGCCAGGCAAGCTCAATCAAGCCCAGATAAAGTATTTCAACCCAGGTCAGTCAAGTACAGCTACATTGTAGTAGTGTCTTCACTGCCACTTGTCTCCGCCTCTGAGACAAGCAACTGTGAAAAGAGACTACAATGTAGTTAAAGGTAGACTCAGCGATACAAATGTACCATTAGCAGATCGGGACGACTTCCAAAACATCAAAGAGCGCGAAGCAAGAGGCAAATCTCCTCCGCAGTTGTTGTCACGCAGCTATCATGTTGCAGGAGAGTGACGCAAACTCTCGTGAACATGTGCAGATGCTCTGTGGTGTGCATGCTCACAAGTGCAGCCTCTTGCATGGCACTCACTCTCCAGTATCTTTGGTTCTTCACACAGCTGCTCATATCGCTGAGTCTCCATTTAAATGGTATCATAATGTGACATTGCATGACATTGTTATTAAAATAATCTACACTCTTATACCCCAAATACATCAAGGTACCCTGGTTTTACCTGGCTCTGTCTTTGGGGTGTTCAGGTCATCCCAGGTTATCAGACCCTGCTTTGGATCCCTGGTCCAGAGGCAGGTCTGACCGTGGTCTTACCTGGGTCTCCACCAGTGTATTTGGGGAAACCTGGATTCTCATTATAGTCCCTGAATTCCTGCCACGCCTCCTACTGGTGTAAAAACAAATAAGGACCCATGAGGTTTTACCATTCTACCACAGCAGGAGGCGTGCATGTGACTGGGTCTTTAATCTGGTATATTTGGGGATAGTATTTGAGAAAGGCATGGACTCTAGACCCTGGTAATAGCAGTGTTTGTTTTAGAAGTATCCTGGTCCCAGATCTGTTTGTGCTCTTGTCAACTACATTGCTGTCATTGCCAAGTCAAACATGTTCCATAAGGAGTTGTCAAGACAGCAGAAACAGACTGGCACCCAGGCTATGTATAACAGGCTTAAGTAACCAACCCAATCCTGACTACTCTCCAGACCTGACCCTCCCGGCTACCAATCAGAACTGGCCGGAGGAGTTTGGGTTCACTCTGGGGGGCGCGGGCCCCAGCTACATCCTGTCTGTGATTGAGGGCAGCAGTGCCTACCTGGCGGGCCTGCAGCCTGGGGACCAGGTGGTGGACATCGAGGGCCAGGAGGTTTCCTCTCTCAGCACCCAGGCCCTGGTGGCCCTGGCACAGACTCTGAAGACTGTACCCCCCAGCATCGGAGTGGTGTCACGCATAGAACAGGTCTGGAACAGTTGGGAAATCATTTAGGCTTCAGTGATGCAGATAGTGGACATTTGACCTCGGTTTTTCACTAGAGACATTTTTTAAAGGCAGATAGGAGTTGGTTGTGACAGTGTTGTTGCATGTTACCTAAGCCTCAGTGTGATCACTACTACTGATCTGGAACTGTGAGCTGGGTAACACATAAGTCTAGGGCAAAATGACATGTACTTTCAAAACAATGTCCATTACTTTCCATGCAGATAGTTATCAAATAGACAGTTTATTGTCTTCACATCTAATTCTAATCTGACTGTTGCTTCCCCTTAACTAGATGGAAATCAACCCAGGCCCCGACGGCCGTTTCGGCTTCACCATCGTGGGAGACTGCCCCCTCTTGGTGGATGACTGCCTACCCAACTCCCCGGCGGGCCGCAGCGGCCTCCGGGCCGGTGACTACGTCATGGAGGTCAACGGGATCCCTGTCAAGCATCACGAAACGGCGGCGGCCATGATCAAGGTGGCACAGGGACGCCCACTGCGTCTGGGCGTGCTCAGTATGAGACGGAGGATCAAGCGCCTCAGCCACAGTATGAGGGAGGTGTCACTGAGCGGGGATAGTATCAGGCAGGACCGTGCACACAAGGCCCTGGAGTTTAACAAGAAGGTGTGTGGGTGGCAGGGGTGTGTGCCTGCATCTTTGTCTTCTGTCTCTGCATCTGTCTCCACCCCTGTGTCTGTTTCCGTCTCCAACTCTGTCTCTGTCTGCGTCTCCATCTGTGGAGGTCTCCACACTCAGAAGCCCACAGAGGTCAACAGCAAGTTGTGTTTATCTTCTTCTTGCAGGTGGAGGAGGTGCTTGGTGATGAGCCAGATATAAAGGAACAGCTGTTTGGTGTTCTGAAGCAGTACGCAGCCGAGCGGAACGTGGAGGACCTAGCTGAAGCCCTCCCAGACATCTTAATCAATGAGGACCATCAGCAGCTGATTGACAGCGTCAGGTACCAATCAGCTGATTATAACATGCTATCATGCCGCCTCTTTGTGGCATTGTGTCATGGTCGGGTCAGACAAGGGCCCGGTTTCCAGATAAGCTTACGAATATTTGAACACTGCACTGTTCCTAAAACGGCCAAAGTTGTCACATGCGTTTCCCAAAACACCACATAGAGAGCACGTTCACTAAGTGCGTCATTAGAAAGAGAATGATTCCACAATACTGACGACGGATCAACTCCTAGAGAGATATTGTCACCTATGGCTGCAAATATTGAGGCGATTTAGACTATTCTAATGCTTACCCTACAAGGGAGGGGGGATGTCCGTCAAATGTATATAGGTTCAAAACTTTTTGTGAAACATCACAGCACATTTGAAAAAGATATGGCAAATAGAATATCATATATGACAAATAGATCCATATTGGATTCTGTTCAGAGATGGAAGGGTTGAGGGGAGCTGAAGGATGCGAATAACAACAAACAAAATATAACTCATGTAAAATATACTGTGTCTGTAAAATGTATATAGTATGTACTATATGAGCTGGAAGTAGAAGCCTAAGTGTTGTCCATTAGTTTACTTAAATTAGGGGAGGGGTAGTAGGGTTAGGGGAAAACATATATTATAAACAATGTACCAGTCAAAAGTTTGGACACACCAACTCATTCAAAACTATGAAATAACACATATGTAATCATGTAGTAACCAACAAAGTGTTTAACAAATCAAAATATATTTTATATTCTTGAAAGTAGCCACCCTTTCCCTTGATGGCAACTTTGCATCCTTTTGGCATTCTCTCAACCAGCTTTACCTGGAATGCTTTTCCAACAGTCTTGAAGGAGTTCCAACATATGCTGATCACTTGTTGGCTGCTTTTCCTTCACTCTGTGGTCCAACTCATCCCAAACCATCTCAATTGGGTTGAGGTCTGGTAATTGTGGAACCAGGTCATCTGATGCAGCACTCAATCACTCTCCTTCTTGGAGCCCTTACACAGCCTGGTGGTGTGTTTTGGGCCATTGCACTATTGAAAAAGAAATGATAGTCCCACTCAGCGCAAACTAGATGAGATGGCATATTACTGCAGAATGCTGTGGTAGCCATGCTGGTTAAGTGTGCCTTGAATTCTAAATAAATCATAGACAGTGTCGCCAGCAAAGCACCATCACACCTCCTCCTCCTCCATGCTTCACGGTGGGAACCACACATGCGAAGATCATCCGTTCACCTACTCTGCGTCCCATAAAGACACGGTGGTTGGAACCAAAAATCTCACATTTGGGCTCATCAGACCAAAGGACCGATTTCCACTGGTCTAATGTCCATTGCTCATTCTTGGCCCAAACAAGTCTCTTCTTCTTATTGGTGTCCTTTAGTAGTTTTTGTTGTTGCAGCAATTCGACCATGAAGGCTTGATTCTTCTCTGAACAGTTGATGTTGAGATTTGTCTGTTACTTGAGCCCTGTGAAGCATTTGTTTGGGCTGCAATTTCTGAGGCTGGTAACTCTAATGAACTTATCCTCTGTAGCAGAGTTCATTCTGGGTCTTCCGTTCACTGTGGTGGTCCTCATGAGGGCCATTTTCAACCGCTTGATGGTTTTTGCGACTACACTTGATGGTTTTTGCGACTGCACTTGATGGTTTTTGCGACTGCACTTGATGGTTTTTGCGACTGCACTTGATGGTTTTTGCGACTGCACTTGATGGTTTTTGCAACTGCACTTGATGGTTTTTGCGACTGCACTTGATGGTTTTTGCGACTGCACTTGAAGAGACTTTCAAAGTTCTTGAAATGTTCCTCATTGACTGATCTTCATGTCTTAAAATAATAATGGGCTGTAATTTCTTTTTGCTTATTTGAGCTGTTCTTGTTCTTGGGATTATTTCTGTATACCTCCCCTACATTGTCTCAACACAACTGATTGGCTCAAACTCATTAAGAAGGAAATACATTTCACAAATGAACTTTTAACAAGGCACACCTGTTAATTGAAATGCATTCCAGGTAACGACCTCATGAAGCTGGTTGAGAGAAGAGTGTGCAAAGCTGCCATCAAGGCTAAATATTGCTACTTTGAAGAATCTACATTTTTGAGTAAAGCCAGACTGCCTATGTATGAGGATGACTCAACACAATACAAGTCAGCTACTACAGTGACTGAAATGACTGCAACACTCAACAAAGAGCTGCAGTTAGTTTCAGAGTGGGTGGCAAGGGATAGGATATTCCTAAAAGTCAAATCATTGTATTTGGAACCAAACACTCACTAAACCCTAAACCTCAACTAAATCTTGTAATAAATCATGTGGAAACTGAGCAGGTTGAGATGACTAAACTGCTTGGAGTAACCATAGATTGTAAACTGTCAAAACATATTGATGCAGTAGTAGCTAAGATGGGGAGAAGTCTGTTTATAATAAAGCGATGCTCCGCCTTCTTAACAACAATATCAACAAGGCAGGTCCTAAAAGCCCTGGTTTTGTCGCACCTTGACTACTGTTCAGTTGTGTGGTCAGGTGCCTTTGCAATTGCAAATTGCAATTGGCTCAGATAATATGCATGTCAATCTCTCCTGGCTGAAAGTGGAGGATAGATTGACTTCATCACTACCTTTATTTATGAGAGGTTATTGACATGTTGAATGCATGTCAACATGCACAACAGCTCTGACACCCACAACAGCTCCAACACCCATGCATACCCCACAAGACATGCCACAAGAGGTCTCTTCACAATCCCCAAGTCCAGAACAGACTATGGGAGGCACATAGTACTACATAGAGCCATGACTACATGGAACTCTATTCCACATCAAGTAACTG